>NC_057813.1:469152224-469259801 GCF_018294505.1 Triticum aestivum
TATATAGATTTTGTCATATGATTTCCTATGCTCAAGTAATAAGCAATTCACAATGTCAAGTATGGTTCAAAAACTTCATTGGGAACTAACAAACTATAATCTCAGTCATTGAAGCAATTGCAATTTATCGTAACATCAAAAAGAGTCAATAATAGAGTTTTTCAACAAGCTCACATACTCAACTATCTCGTAGTCTCCCATAATTGCTAACACTCATGCAATACTTGTGGTTATAGAGTTTCAGCCGGACACTAAGAAAGATAGGGGCTTATTGTGTTGCCTCCCAACGTATTCACCTTTAGGTGATGTCAACAATAATAGCCTATGCCAACTTACATCCAATTGGATATATGTATCATGATCTTTCAAACACGAGGAGCTTGCCAAAGGATAAAACGAAAAAGGGAAAGGTGAGCATCACCTTGACTCAAGCATAAAGTAAAACATAAACTAAAAGATAGGCCCTTCGCAGAGGGAAGCAGAGGTTGTCATGCGCGTTTAGGGTTGATGCATAAAGTCTTAGTGCAAAAGAATGTCACTTTATATTGCCCCTTGTATGTGGACCTTTATTATGCAGTCCGTCGCTTTTATTACTTCCACAACAAGTTCGTACAAAGTTTATTTTCTCTGCACTAATAAGTCATACATATTTGGAGAGCAATTTTTATTGCTTGCACCGATGACAACTTACTTGAAGGATCTTACTCAACCCATAGGTAGGTATGGTGGACTCTCATGGCAAAACTGGGTTTAAGGATAATTGGAAGCACAAGTAGTATCTCTACTTGGTGCAAGGAATTTGGCTAGCAAGAGGGGGAAAGGCAAGCTCAACATGTTTGGAAGGTCAATGACAATATACTTTAACTGAGATGTCAGAAAACATAAACCATTACGTTGTCTTCCTTGTCCAACATCAACTCTTTTAGCATGTCATACTTAATGAGTTCTTCACAGTCATAAAAGATGTCCAAGATAATATATTTATATGTGAACCCCTCTTTCCTTATCACTTCCTATTAATTGCAACGATGACCAAGGCTACGTTCATCAACTCTCAACAATTTTTATGCCTCATACTTTCTATGTGTGAAGTTATCACTATCCATAAGATCAATATGAACTCTTTTGTTCTTTCTACTTTCTCAAGATCATAGCAACATAGCAAAGCCCTTGACTCAACACTAATCTTTATTATAGATAGCACACGGACTTGATTACATAAAGAGATCACAATGCAAAACTCAAAACTACTTGATATCAAAAACTTCAAACTACTAGATCAAGATACTACTAAATGGATCGAACTAAATAAAGCGGTAAAGATAAGAGTGTGATGGTGATACGATACTGGGGCACCTCCCCCAAGCTTGGCAGTTTCCAAGGGGAGTGCCCATACCCATGTGATTATTGGGTAACGTTGCAGAAAAACAAAAAATTTCCTACTCGTTTCACCAAGATCATCTAGGAGTTCATCTAGCAACGAGTGATTAGATGCATCTACATACCTTTGTAGATCGCGAGCGGAAGCGTTCAAAAGAACGGTGATGATGTAGTCGTACTCGACGTGATCCAAATCACCGATGACTAGCGCCGAACGGACGGCACCTCCGCGTTCAACACACGTACGGAACAGCCACGTCTCCTCCTTGATCCAGCAAGCGAGGGAGGAGAGGTTGAGGGAGATGGCACCAGCAGCAGCACGACGGCGTGGTGTTGATGGAGCTGCAGTACTCCGGCAGAGCTTCGCTAAGCACTATGGAGGAGGAGGAGGTGTTGGGGAGGGAGAAGGAGGCAACCAAAGGCCAAGGCGTTCAGGTATGAAGTCCCTCCTCTCCCCCACTATATATAGGAGGGCCAAGGGGGGGTGGCCGGCCCTAGGAGATCCAATCTCCTAGGGGGTGCGGCGGCCAAGGGGGGTTTCCCTCCCCCCCAAGGCACCTAGGAGGTGCCTTCCCCTCCTAGGACTCTTCCCCCTCTAAACCCTAGGCGCATGGGCCTATGTGGGGCTGGTGCCCTTGGCCCATTAGGCCAAGGCGCACCCCCTTACAGCCCATGTGGCCCCCGGGACAGGTGGACCCACCCGGTGGACCCCCGGGACCCTTTCGGTGGTCCCGGTACAATACGGATAACCCCGAAACTTGTCCCGATGCCCGAAACAGGACTTCCCATATATAAATCTTTACCTCCGGACCATTCCGGAACTCCTCGTGACGTTCGGGATCTCATCCGGGACTCCGAACAACATTTGGGTTACTGCATATACATATCCCTACAACCCTAGCGTAACTGAACCTTAAGTGTGTAGACCCTACGGGTTCGGGAGACAAGCAGACATGACCGAGACGACTCTCCGGTCAATAACCAACAGCGGGATCTGGATACCCATGTTGGCTCCCACATGCTCCACGATGATCTCATCGAATGAACCACGATGTCGAGGATTTAATCAATCCCGTACGCTATTCCCTTTGTCTATCGATATGTTACTTGCCCGAGATTCGATCGTCGGTATCCCAATACCTTGTTCAATCTCGTTACCAGCAAGTCACTTTACTCGTACCGTAATGCATGATCCCGTGACCAGACACTTGGTCACTCTGAGCTCATTATGATAATGCATTACCGAGTGGGCCCAGTGATACCTCTCCGTCATACGGAGTGACAAATCCCAGTCTTGATCCATGTCACCCAACAGACACTTTCGGAGATACCCGTAGTCTACCTTTATAGTCACCCAGTTACGTTGTGATGTTTGGCATACCCAAAGCACTCCTACGATATCCGGGAGTTACACGATCTCATGGTCTAAGGAAAAGATACTGGACATTGGAAAACTTTAGCAAACGAACTATACGATCTTGTGCTATGTTTAGGATTGGGTCTTGTCCATCACATCATTCTCCTAATGATGTGATCTCGTTATCAATGACATCCAGTGTCCATAGTCAGGAAACCATGACTATCTGTTGATCAACGAGCTAGTCAACTAGAGGCTCACTAGGGACATGTTGGTGTCTGTTATTCACACATGTATTACGATTTCCGGATAACACAATTATAGCATGAATAAAGACAATTATCATGAACAAGGAAATATAATAATAATGCTTTTATTATTGCTTCTAGGGCATATTTCCAACAGTCTCCCACTTGCACTAGAGTCAATAATCTAGTTACATTGTGATGAATCGAACACCCATGGAATTCTGGTGTTGATCATGTTTTGCTCTAAGGAGAGGTTTAGTCAACGGATCTGCTACATTCAGGTCCGTATGTACTTTACAAAGCTCTATGTCTCCATCTTGAACATTTTCACGAATGGAGTTGAAGCGACGCTTGATGTGCCTTGTCTTCTTGTGAAACCTGGGCTCCTTGGCAAGTGCAATAGCTCCAGTGTTGTCACAGAAGAGCTTGATCGGCCCCGACGCATTGGGTATGACTCCTAGGTCGGTGATGAACTCCTTCACCCATATTGCTTCATGTGCTGCCTCCGAGGCTGCCATGTACTCCGCTTCACATGTAGATCCCGCCACGACGCTTTGCTTGCAACTGCACCAGCTTACTGCCCCACCATTCAAAATATACACGTATCCGGTTTGTGACTTAGAGTCATCCAGATCTGTGTCGAAGCTAGCGTCGACGTAACCCTTTACGACGAGCTCTTCGTCACCTCCATAAACGAGAAACATTTCCTTAGTCCTTTTCAGGTACTTCAGGATATTCTTGACCGCTGTCCAGTGTTCCTTGCCGGGATTACTTTGGTACCTTCCTACCAAACTGACGGCAAGGTTAACATCAGGTCTGGTACACAGCATGGCATACATAATAGAACCTATGGCTGAGGCATAGGGGATGACGCTCATCTGTTCTATATCTTCTGCCGTGGTCGGACATTGAGCTGAGCTCAATTTCACACCTTGTAACACAGGCAAGAACCCCTTCTTGGATTGATCCATATTGAACTTCTTCAATATCTTATCAAGGTATGTGCTTTGTGAAAGACCTATGAGGCGTCTTGATCTATCTCTATAGATTTTGATGCCTAATATATAAGCAGCTTCTCCAAGGTCCTTCATTGAAAAACTTTTATTCAAGTAGGCCTTGATGCTATCCAAGAGTTCTATATCATTTCCCATCAACAGTATGTCATCTACATATAATATGAGAAATGCTACAGAGCTCCCACTCACTTTCTTGTAAACGCAGGCTTCTCCATAAGTCTGTGTAAACCCAAACGCTTTGATCATCTCATCAAAGCGAATGTTCCAACTCCGAGATGCTTGCACCAGCCCATAAATCGAGCGTTGGAGCTTGCACACTTTGTCAGCATTCTTAGGATCGACAAAACCTTCCGGCTGTATCATATACAATTCTTCCTTAAGGAAACCATTAAGGAATGCCGTTTTGACGTCCATTTGCCATATTTCGTAATCATAGAATGCAGCAATTGCTAACATGATTCAGACGGACTTCAGCTTCGCTACCGGTGAGAAAGTCTCATCGTAGTCAACCCCTTGAACTTGTCGATAACCCTTAGCGACAAGCCGAGCTTTATAGATGGTCACATTACCATCCGCGTCTGTCTTCCTCTTAAAGATCCATTTATTTTCTATGGCTCGCCGCTCAACGGGCAAGTCAGTCAAAGTCCATACTTTGTTTTCATACATGGATCCTATCTCGGATTTCATGGCTTCTAGCCATTTGTCGGAATCCGGGCCCTCCATCGCTTCTTCATAGTTCGAAGGTTCACCATTGTCTAACAACATGATTTCCAAGACAGGGTTGCCATACCACTCTGGTGCGGAACGTGTCCTTGTGGACCTTCGAATTTCAGTAGGGGCTTGATCAGAAGTATCTTGATCATTATCATTAACTTCCTCTCTAGTCGGTGCTGGCACCTCAGAAACATTTTCTTGAGTTGCGCCATTTTCCGGTTCAAGAGGTAATACTTCATCAAGCTCTACTTTCCTCCCACTTACTTCTTTCGAGAGAAACTCTTTCTCCAGAAAGGACCCATTCTTGGCAACAAAGATCTTGCCTTCGGATCTGAGGTAGAAGGTGTACCCAATAGTTTATTTTGGGTATCCTATGAAGACGCATTTTTCCGACTTGGGTTCGAGCTTTTCAGGTTGAAGTTTCTTGACATAAGCATCGCATCCCCAAACTTTTAGAAACGACAGCTTAGGTTTCTTGCCAAACCATAATTCATACGGTGTCGTCTCAACGGATTTGGACGGAGCCCTATTTAAAGTGAAAGCGGCAGTCTCTAAAGCATAGCCCCAAAAGGAAAGCGGTAAATCGGTAAGAGACATCATAGATCGCACCATATCTAACAGAGTGCGATTACGACGTTCGGACACACCATTACGCTGAGGTGTTCTAGGCGGCGTGAGTTGTGAAACTATTCCACATTTCCTTAAGTGTGCCCCAAACTCGTGACTCAAGTATTCTCCTCCACGATCTGATCGTAGAAACTTGATTTTCCTGTAACATTGATTTTCAACCTCACTCTGAAATTCCTTGAACTTTTCAAAGGTTTCAGACTTGTGTTTCATTAAGTAGATATACCCATACCTACTTAAATCATCAGTGAGGGTGAGAACATAATGATAGCCACCGCGAGCCTCAACACTCATTGGACCGCACACATCGGTATGTATGATTTCCAATAAGTCGGTTGCTCGCTCCATTGTTCCTGAGAACGGAGTCTTGGTCATTTTACCCATAAGGCATGGTTCGCACGTGTCAAATGATTCATAATCAAGAGACTCTAAAAGTCCATCAGCATGGAGCTTCTTCATGCGTTTGACACCTATGTGACCAAGGCGGCAGTGCCACAAGTATGTGGGACTATCATTATCAACCTTACTTCTTTTGGTACTCACATTATGAATATGTGTAGCATCATGTTCGAGATTCATAAGGAATAAACCATTCACCATAGGAGCATGACCATAAAACATATCTCTCATAAAAATGGAACAACCATTATTCTCAGATTTAAAAGAGTAGCCATCTCGAATTAAACGAGATCCCGATACAATGTTCATGCTCAAAGCTGGCACTAAATAACAATTATTAAGGTTTAAAACTAATCCCGAAGGGATATGCAGAGGTAGCGTGCCGACGGCGATCACATTGACCTTGGAACCATTCCCGACGCGCATCGTCACCTCGTCCTTTGCCAGTTTCTGTTTATTCCGCAGCCCCTGCTTTGAGTTACAAATGTGAGCAACTGCACCGGTATCAAATACCCAGGAGCTACTACGGGCACTAGTAAGGTACACATCAATTACATGTATATCACATATACCTTTTGTTTTGCCGGCCTTCTTATCCGCTAAGTACTTAGGGCAGTTCCGCTTCCAGTGACCGCTTCCCTTGCAATAAAAGCACTCAGTCTTGGGCTTGGGTCCATTCTTTGGCTTCTTCCCGGCAGCTTGCTTGCCGGGCGCGGCAACCTCCTTGCCGTCCTTCTTGAAGTTCGTTTTACCCTTGCCTTTCTTGAACTTAGTGGTTTTATTGACCATCAACACTTGATGTTCCTTCCTGACTTCTACCTCTGCTGATTTCAGCATAGCAAATACTTCAGGAATGGTCTTTTCCATCCCCTGCATATTGAAGTTCATCACAAAGCTCTTGTAGCTTGGTGGAAGCGACTGGAGGATTCTGTCAATGACCGCATCATCCGGGAGATTAACTCCCAGCTGAGTCAAGCGGTTATGCAACCCAGACATAGTGAGTATGTGCTCACTGACAGAACTGTTTTCCTCCATCTTACAGCTGAAGAATTTGTCGGAGACTTCATATCTCTCGACCCTGGCATGAGCTTGGAAAACCATTTTCAGCTCTTCGAACATCTCATATGCTCCATGTCTCTCAAAACGCTTTTGGAGCCCCGGCTCTAGGCTGTAAAGCATGCCGCACTGAATGAGGGAGTAGTCATCGAAACGTGCCTGCCAAGCGTTCATAACATCTTGTTCTGCAGGGAGAACGGGTGCGTCACCAAGCGGTGCTTGTAGGACATAATCTTTCTTGGCAGCTATTAGGATGATCCTCAGGTTCCGGACCCAGTCCGTATAGTTGCTGCCATCGTCTTTCAGCTTAGTTTTCTCTAGGAACGCGTTGAAGTTGAGGACTACGTTGGCCATTTGATCTACAAGACATATTGCAAAGATTTTAGACTAAGTTCATGATAATTAAGTTCAACTAATCAAATTATTAGTGAACTCCCACTTAGATTAGACATCCCTCTATCCATCTAAGTATTACATGATCCGAGTTAAACTAGACCGTGTCCGATCATCACGTGAGACGGACTAGTCAACATCGGTGAACATCTTCATGTTGATCGTATCTTCTATACGACTCATGCTCGACCTTTCGGTCTTCTGTGTTCCGAGGCCATGTCTGTACATGCTAGGCTCGTCAAGTCAACCTAAGTGTTTGCATGTGTAAATCTGTCTTACACCCGTTGTATGTGAACGTCTGAATAAAACACCTGATCATCACGTGATGTTTTGAAACAGCGAACTGTCGCAACGGTGCACAGTTAGGGGGAACACTTCTTAAAATTTATTGTGAGGGATCATCTTATTTACTACCGTCGTTCTAAGTAAACAAGATGCAAAACATGATAAACATCACATGCAATCAAATAATAAACGTGACATGATATGGCCAATATCACATAGCTCCTTTGATCTCCATCTTGGGGCTCCATGATCATCTTGTCACCGGCTTGACACCATGATCTCCATCATCATGATCTCCATCATCGTGTCTCCATGAAGTTGCTCGCCAACTATTACTTCTACTACTATGGCTAACGCGTTTAGCAATAAAGTAAAGTAATTTACATGGCGTTTCTTGATGACACGCAGGTCATATAAAAGAATAAAGACAACTCCTATGGCTCCTGCCGGTTGTCATACTCATCGACATGCAAGTCGTGATTCCTATTACAATAGCATGAACATCTCATACATCACATATAGATCATTCATCATTCATCACAACTTTGGCCATATCATATCACAAACCACTTGCTGCAAAAACAAGTTAGACGTATTGTTGTTGCAAGTTTTACGTGGCTGAATTAGGGTTCTAGCAAGAACGTTTTCTTACCTACGTTAAAGCCACAACGTGATTTGTCAACTTCTATTTACCCTTCATAAGGACCCTGTTCATCGATTCCGCTCCAACTAAAGTAGGAGAGACAGACACCCGCCAGCCACCTTATGCAACTAGTGCATGTTAGTCGGTGGAACCGGTCTCACGTAAGCGTACGTGTAAGGTTGGTCCGGGCCGCTTCATCCCACAATACCGCTGAAGCAAGAAAGGACTAGTAACGGCAAGAAAGTTGACAAATCTACGCCCACAACAAATTGTGTTCTACTCGCGCAAGAAGAACTACGCATAGACCTAGCTCATGATGCCACTGTTGGGTAACGTTGCAGAAAAACAAAAAATTTCCTACTCGTTTCACCAAGATCATCTAGGAGTTCATCTAGCAACGAGTGATTAGATGCATCTACATACCTTTGTAGATCGCGAGCGGAAGCGTTCAAAAGAACGGTGATGATGTAGTCGTACTCGACGTGATCCAAATCACCGATGACCAGCGCCGAACGGACGGCACCTTCGTGTTCAACACACGTACGGAACAGCCACGTCTCCTCCTTCTTGATCCAGCAAGGGAGGGAGGAGAGGTTGAGGGAGATGGCACCAGCAGCAGCACGACGGCGTGGTGTTGATGGAGCTGCAGTACTCCGGCAGAGCTTCGCTAAGCACTATGGAGGAGGAGGAGGTGTTGGGGAGGGAGAAGGAGGCAACCAAAGGCCAAGGCGTTCAGGTATGAAGTCCCTCCTCTCCCCCACTATATATAGGAGGGCCAAGGGGGGGTGGCCGGCCCTAGGAGATCCAATCTCCTAGGGGGTGCGGCGGCCAAGGGGGGTTTCCCTCCCCCCCAAGGCACCTAGGAGGTGCCTTCCCCTCCTAGGACTCTTCCCCCTCTAAACCCTAGGCGCATGGGCCTATGTGGGGCTGGTGCCCTTGGCCCATTAGGCCAAGGCGCACCCCCTTACAGCCCATGTGGCCCCCCGGGACAGGTGGACCCACCCGGTGGACCCCCGGGACCCTTCCGGTGGTCCCGGTACAATACCGATAACCCCGAAACTTGTCCCGATGCCCGAAACAGGACTTCCCATATATAATTTTTTTACCTCCGGACCATTCCGGAACTCCTCGTGACGTCCGGGATCTCATCCGGGACTCCGAACAACATTCGGGTTACTGCATATACATATCCCTACAACCCTAGCGTAACTGAACCTTAAGTGTGTAGACCCTACGGGTTCGGGAGACAAGCAGACATGACCGAGACGACTCTCCGGTCAATAACCAACAGCGGGATCTGGATACCCATGTTGGCTCCCACATGCTCCACGATGATCTCATCGGATGAACCACGATGTCGAGGATTTAATCAATCCCGTACGCTATTCCCTTTGTCTATCGATATGTTACTTGCCCGAGATTCGATCGTCGGTATCCCAATACCTCGTTCAATCTCGTTACCGGCAAGTCACTTTACTCGTACCGTAATGCATGATCCCGTGACCAGACACTTGGTCACTCTGAGCTCATTATGATGATGCATTACCGAGTGGGCCCAGTGATACCTCTCCGTCATACGGAGTGACAAATCCCAGTCTTGATCCATGTCACCCAACAGACACTTTCGGAGATACCCGTAGTCTACCTTTATAGTCACCCAGTTACGTTGTGACGTTTGGCATACCCAAAGCACTCCTACGATATCCGGGAGTTACACGATCTCATGGTCTAAGGAAAAGATACTTGACATTGGAAAACTTTAGCAAACGAACTATACGATCTTGTGCTATGTTTAGGATTGGGTCTTGTCCATCACATCATTCTCCTAATGTTGTGATCTCGTTATCAATGACATCCAGTGTCCATAGTCAGGAAACCATGACTATCTGTTGATCAACGAGCTAGTCAACTAGAGGCTCACTAGGGACATGTTGGTGTCTGTTATTCACACATGTATTACGATTTCCGGATAACACAATTATAGCATGAATAAAGACAATTATCATGAACAAGGAAATATAATAATAATGCTTTTATTATTGCCTTTAGGGCATATTTCCGACAGTGATTATTTCTCATTCTTCACGATTGGTGTTATGATCTTCTTGGCGATGATGCCCTTTAGGATACGGTTCTCCTCCTCGAGCTTATTGACTTGTTGTTTGAGATCCATATTTTCTTTACAGAGCTTGCCTGTAATGGACAAAGCTCCTTTTACCCAAGGATGCTGCATAGCTTTTGGAGAACAAGAGAAACTCTTTTTCATATTTTCATAAGAAATAAACTAGGGTTGGAAGGAGTGACCGAAGTAGGGACAACTAGGCTAGGGAGTTCCCCCATAGTGAATTCTGCTCGGAGACGAGAGGTAACTTCTTGATCCTCCTCCATGGCATCTATTCTTTTCAAATCAGCCTCCATGTAATCCTCCGTTGATGGTCCAAAGTGATAGGCATCACTATTTGCTCCGGGACCTGGCGTTGGGTGAGACACCCGACTCTCCCCAACTGACTCCCGAGAAGACATCTTTCTTTATTCTGCAGCAAGGGCAGCTCGAAACGAAAATAGAGGATATTTGCGTGATACATTGGTCAAAACCTTCGGGAGTATATATAATGAATTTTTACCAACCAAAATACGTAACATACAAGAAAATGGAGTCCGGGAGGCACACGAGGTGCCCACGAGACAGGGGGGCGTGCCCTACAGGGGGAGGCGCAGCCTCCTCTCTCATGGGAGCCTCGTGACCCTTTCGGACTACTTCTTTCTTCCTAAAATTCTTAAATAATCCAAAACTAAAAATTGCCATTAGAGTCGTTTTGGAGTCGGTTTACTTGCCGTACCACGTACCTACCTTTTCGAAGTGTGGAGCATTCTGGAACGTGTGTTTTATGTATTCCTCAGGGGTTATGGTTTCAATAATATTAGTTTCAACATTGATAGGATTACCTGAAATATAATGTTTAATTCTTTGACCGTTTACCACCCTCGGATTTGTGCCTTTGAAGTTGTTGATTTTTATAGCACTAGAATGATAGACCTCCTCGATAACGTAGGGACCTTCCCATTTTGAGAGAAGTTTTCCTACAAAAAATCTTAAACAAGAGTTGAATAATAACACATAATCTCCTACGTTAAACTCACACTTTTGTATCCTCTTATCATGCCAGCGTTTGACTTTTTCTTTGAAAAGCTTGGCATTCTCATATGCTTGTGTTCTCCATTCATCAAGTGAGCTAATATCAAATAACCTTTTCTCACCGGCAAGTTTGAAGTCATAATTGAGCTCTTTAATAGCCCAATATGCTTTATGTTAGGTAAATGACATGCTTTTCCATAAACCATCTTATATGGAGACATACCCATAGGATTTTTGTATGCAGTTCTATAGGCCCATAATGCATCATTAAGTTTTTTTGGACCAATTCTTTCTAGATCTATTCACAGTCTTTTGCAAAATTAATTTGAGCTCTCTATTGCTCAACTCTACTTGACCACTAGACTGCGGGTGATAAGGAGATGTGAATCTATGATTGACATCATATTTAGTGAGCATCTTACAGAAAGCACCATGAATAAAGTGTGAACCACCATCAGTCATAAGATATCTAGGGACTCCAAACCTCAGAAAAATAACTTCTTTAAGCACTTTAATAGAAGTGTTATGATCAGCACTACTAGTTGGAATAGCTTCTACCCACTTAGTAACGTAATCAACAGCAACTAAAATATGTGTATAACCATTGGAGGCAGGAAAAGGTCCCATATAATCAAAGCCCCAAACATCAAACGGTTCAATAACAAGAGAATAATTCATAGGCATTTCTTGACGTCTACTAATGTTACCTATTCTTTGACATTCATCACAAGATAAGACAAACTTACGAGCATCTTTGAAGAGAGTAGGCCAATAAAAACCAGATTGTAATACCTTGTGTGCAGTTCTATCTCCAGCGTGGTGTCCTCCATAGGATTCAGAGTGACACTTGCGTAGGATTTGTTCCTGTTCATGCTCAGGCACACAATGTCTAATAATACCATCTACTCCTTCTTTATAAAGGTGTGGATCATACCAAAAGTAATGTCTTAAATCATAAAAGAACTTTTTCTTTTGCTGGTATGTGAAACTAGGCGGTATATATTTAGCAACAATGTAATTAGCATAATCAGCATACCAAGGAGTAGTACGAGAAGCATTGACAACCGCTAATTGTTCATCAGGAAAACTATAATTAATAGGAAGTGGGTCATCAAGACCATTCTCTAACCTAGACAAGTTGTCTGCAACGGGGTTCTTAGCTCCCTTTCTATCAATAATGTGCAAGTCAAATTCTTGGAGCAAGAGAACCCATCTAATGAGTCTAGGCTTAGCATCTTTCTTTTCCATAAGATATTTAATAGCGGCATGATCAGTGTGAATAGTAACTTTGGAATCAACAATATAAGGTATAAACTTATCACATGAAAACACAACTGCTAAGAACTCTTTTTCAGTAGTAGCGTAATTTCTCTAGGCAGTATCAAGAATCTTACTAGCATACTGGATAACATTCAATTTCTTATCGACTCTTTGCCCTAAAACAGCACCTACAGCATAATCACTAGCATCGCACATAATTTCAAAAGGTAAATTCCAATCAGGTGGTTGTACAATAGGTGCAGTGATCAAAGCTTTCTTAAGTGTTTCAAATGCTTCTACACAATCATCATCAAAGACAAAAGGAATATCTTTTTGCAATAAATTAGTCAGAGGCCTAGAGATTTTAGAAAAGTCCTTAATGAACCTCCTATAAAAACCGGCGTGACCAAGGAAACTTCTTATACCTTTTATGTCCTTGGGACATGGCATCTTTTCAATAGCATCAACTTTGGCTTTATCAACTTCAATACCTCTCTCGGAGATCTTGTGCCCCAAGACAATGCCTTCATTAACCATAAAGTGACACTTTTCCCAATTCAGGACGAGACTAGTGTCTTCGCATCTCTGCAAAACTCGATCAAGGTTGCTCAAACAATCATCAAAAGAGGATCCATAGACGGAGAAGTCATCCATGAATACCTCACAAATCTTTTCACAAAAATAAGAGAATATAGCCATCATGCATCTTTGAAAGGTAGCAGGTGCATTACATAAACCAAAAGGCATACGTCTATAAGCAAAAGTACCAAAAGGGCAAGTAAAAGTAGTTTTAGATTGATCCTTCGCTGACACAGGTATTTGAGAGAAGCCAGAATAACCATCTAGAAAGCAAAAATGTGTGTGTTTGGATAGCCTTTCTAGCATTTGATCAATAAAAGGTAAAGGGTAATGATCTTTCTTAGTAGCTTTATTTAACTTACGAAAATCAATTACCATCCTATAACCTGTAATAATTCTTTGCGGGATCAATTCATCTTTATCATTAGGAACAACGGTAATACCTCCCTTTTTAGGGACACAATGGACAGGGCTTACACATTCACTATCAGCAACAGGATAAATAATACCTGCCTCAAGGAGCTCTAGAATCTCCTTTCTTACCACTTCCTTCATTTTGGGATTTAATCATCTTTGAGGATCTCTAACTGGTTTGGCATCTTTCTCCACTGAAATTTTGTGTTGACATAATATGGGACTAATGCCCTTAAGATCATCCAGAGTATATCCAATAGCGTCTCTGTGCTTCTTCAGAGTTTTCAATAATCTTTCTTCTTCTTTCTCTGAAAGGTTAGCACTAATAATAACAGGATATATTTCTTTTTCATCAACATAAGCATACTTGAGATTATCAGGTAAGGGTTTGAGTTCAAACACGAGATCATCCTTGGGTGGAGGGGGATCCCCAAGAATTTCAACGAGAAGGTTATGTTTCAGCATAGGTTCTTGTTTAAGGAACACTTCATCTATTTCTTCCTTTTCCTGCATAAACATATCGTTTTCATGGTCTAGCAAATATTGTTCTAACGGATCAGTTGGAGGAACAGCAATGGAAGCAAGACCAATAATTTCATCCTTACTAGGTGGTTCTCTTTCACGAGGTTGTCTACTAAACTTAGCAAAATTGAAATCATGAGACATACCATCTATGCCAATAGTGACGACCTTCCTTTTACAATTAATCTTAGCACTAGCAGTATTCAAGAAGGGTCTACCAAAAATAATGGGACAAAAATCATCTTGTGGGGAAGCAAGAACAAGAAAATCAGCAGGGTATTTAATCTTCCCACACAAGACTTCAACATCTCTAACAATCCCAATAGGTTTAATGGTGTCCCTATTAGCAATCTTAATAGTAACATCAATGTCTTCTAATTCAACAGGTGCAATATCGTGCATAATTTCTTTATAAAGATCATAAGGTATCGCACTAGCACTAGCACCCATATCACATAAGCCATGATAACAATGATCTCCTATTTTAACAGAAATAACAGGTGTGCCTACAACAGGTATACGTGTCTTAGTATCGGGTCTAGCAATATTAGCAGTTTCACCCAAGAAAGAGATAACATGCCCATCTAAGTCCTCATCCAAGAGATCTTTAATAATAGTAATACCAGGTTCAACATTAATTTTCTCAGGAGGTGTATAGGTCCTAGTATTACTCTTACGAACAACAGTCGAAGCTTTAGCATGATCTTTTATCCTAACAGGAAAAGGAGTTTTTTCGACATAAGCAGTAGGAATAATAGGATCACTATATGTAATAGTCTTCTCTTCGACTGTAATAGGTGCAACTACTTTCACTTCAACATGAGGATTATATTTAAACCACTTCTCTTTAGGGAGATCAACGTGAGTAGCAAAAGATTCACAAAAAGTAGCTACTATCTCAGAGTCAAGTCCATACTTAGAGCTAAATCCATGGAAAGCATCGGTATCCATAAAAGATTTAACACAATCGAACTTAGGTGTCATACCTGACTCCTTACCATCGTCAGAACCCCAATCTTTAGAGTTGCGTTTAATTCTTTCCAATAAGTCCCATTTGAAATCAATAGTCTTCAGCATATAGGAACCAGCACAGGAAGTATCGAGCAGGTTGCGATTATCAAGAGAAAGCCGAGCATAAAAATTCTGAATAATCATTTCCCGAGAGATCTCATGATTGGGGCATGAATACACCATTTACTTAAGCCTCCCCAAGCTTGAGCGATGCTTTCTCCTTCGCGAGGCCAGAAATTATATATGTAATTACGATCACGATGAACAAGATGCATAGGATAGAACTTCTGGTGATATTCCAACTTCAATCGCTTATAATTCCAAGATCTCGTATCATCACATAGCCTATACCATGTCATTGCATCTCCCTTCAAAGATAAAGGGAAGACCTTCCTTTTGACAACATCATCGGGAATACCTGTAAGTTTAAATAATCCACAAACTTCATCCACAAAGATAAGGTGTAAATCGGGATGCAATGTTCCATCTCCTGCAAAAGGATTAGCTAGCAGTTTTTCTATCATACCCGAAGGAATCTCGAAGTGAATATTTTCATGAAGTTCAGTAGGTTGAGGAGCATCTCTTTGCTCTTCTGGTTGGGGTGAAGATACCCCAAACAAGCCCCTCAAAGGATTAGTTTTCATAGTGACAAGTAACAGAAAATTTTAGCACACTATATAAATGTTTCCTTACCAAGTTCCACTCACCAAAAGCGCCACGCTCCCCGGCAACGATGCCAGAAAAGAGTCTTGATGACCCACAAGTATAGGGGATCTATCGTAGTCCTTTCGATAAGTAAGAGTGTCGAACGAGGAGCAGAAGGAAATGATAAGCGGTTTTCAGTAAGGTTATCTCTGCAAGCACTGGAATAGTAGGTGATAGATAGTTTTGTGATTAGATAGATAGTAACGAGCAAAAAGTAAATAAAGTAAATAAAATGCAGCAAGGTGGCCCAATCCTTTATGTAGCAAAGGATAAGCCTGGACAAATTCTAATAATGAAGAAGGAGCTCCCGAGGACACATTGGGACTTATCGTCAAGCTAGTTTTCATCACGTTCGTAAGATTCGCGTTCGGTACTTTGATAATTTGATATGTGGGTGGACCGGCACTTGGGTACTTCCCTAACTTGGACAAGCTTCCCACATTTTATTAACCCCTATTGCAAGCATCCGCAACTACAAAAAGGAGTATTAAGGTAAATCTAACCACAACATTAAACATACGGGTCCATATCAACCCCTAACGAAGCAACACATAAACTAGGGTTTAAGCTTCTGTCACTCTAGCAACCCATCATCTACTTATTACTTCCCTATGCCTTCCTCTGGGCCCAAATAATGGTGAAGTGCCATGTAGTCGACGTTCACATAACACCATGTCGTGGGAACGAACACCTATGGGACCGGAGCCCCTTTTCGGTTCGGCGGGGGGCGGAGATCGCACGAAGAGCGGATCGAGGCGAGGCACGCGAGCGATTTTACCCAACTTCAGAGCTCTCCGGAGAGATAATACTCCTACTGCTGCTTTGTGGTTGTATTCGGTTCTTGCTCAAGAGCGTGGGTGTTCTCTGGTTATGAATGTTCCGAACCCCCTCTACGTTGCGCATGGGCCTCCTTTTATATGCTCAAGGGGTCACCGAAAGGTGGCAACGTAGGCGAGGGCAAAATTGTAAATGCTGTGGTTGGTACACCTACTTGTACAGTGTATCCTACCTAACCCTGACGGCAGGGGACAAAGGCATTAAATGCCCGTCTGTGTCGCCCAAACAGTGCAGAAAAGGACCGTCAGGGGCGTCACTGCTCGCCACGATGGTGGTCTTGTCATCGCCGCTTGCCACCTCGCACCGCTGGCTGCACAGCCTCCCGCCACGCGCGCCTGGAAAGGTCCCGTGGCGACACGTTGATGGATGCGCTGGAGCGTGAGTACAGAGTGGTGGCCTGCCGCGGCAAGCGCCTTGCCGCGGTCGTTGTCTTGTCGCGCCCGGAAGCTTGTCGCTCGCCGGGCCTTGCCGGGACGCGTAGCGTGTCGCGTCAAGTTCCTTGAAATGCCTCGGTTAGCCTTCCCGGCAAGCTCCTCTTGCCGGGGGGGCCTTGTCTCCTTCCCGGCAAGCTCCTCTTGCCGGGGCCTTGTCTCCTTGACTTGAACACTTTGTTCTTGAATGGCTCCAAAGGAACCACGGAGGACCTTGGCGGGCACCCGGCAAGCCTTGCCGCGGGGCGCTGCGACTGCCCGTGCACCAGTTCGGGATACTAGGGTACCCCTACTCTAGTACACCGACAGGAGCCCCCGGGCCTGGGCCACACACGGTGCCGAGCGCTGTTGGGCCAGGCCCAAAACAGGGCACGGGCACGCGCGGCCTGGTTCCACGCCGATCTTACTCCGTATCCACCGCCCTCTCCCCTAACGGCACTTGTTGAATGCGGCGTCATGGGAGAGATCGTGGGTGGTTCTTTATTCGGAAAAGCGGAACGTCCGCCCCCTCCCTCTTTATAAGCAGAGGAAATAGGGGCAGTTCGCCCATCTTGCCCGTTGCTACTTCCAATCTCAAAAATCTCCGCCGCTCCGCCCTTCTTCCAAAGCCAAGAAAGAGCAGCGCTCCGCCCCCCATTGCCACCATCACCACCAATGCCGTCGATCTCCCCCACCACCTTCGCCATGGCTCTGAAAACCGGGAAGGGTGTGAAGTCGGCCGAGGCGCTGCGGCTCGAGGCGCTGCGAAAGGAGCGGGCAACTTTCCCCCCTGAGCTCTCCGCGAAGGAGCTGAGGGATTGGTTCTACCTCTTCTGGTCGACGGAGACGCGAGCGCATCCGCGCACCAAGGTACTCTCCGCCGCCGCTTCTAAACGGGCTCCGAACGGATACCCTTTCTTTACGTTGTTCTTCTACTGCGGGCTCTGCCCGCCCTTCTCTGAATTCTTTTGTGACATCATGAACACCTACGGGTTCCACCTCCTTGACTTCACCCCCAACGCCGTTCTGACCATGGCAGTTTTCGCACATCTCTGCGAAAACTTTGTCAGAGTCCACCCAAACGTAGCTCTTTTCCGCCATTTCTTCATGCCCCGGGTCGAGAGAGGAGAGCCTCTTGCCGGACTCACTGTAGGCGCTGTTGGCGCGGATTTCCTTCGCCGCCGCATCGCCCCCCTGCAAGAGAGGAGGAGACCCGCCTGGGAGTTTGGGGGTCCGGCGGATATCATGAGGCTGCGCCCGGGCCTCAACTTCAACTTCACCGTCCTGGAGCTGGATGCGATGCTCAAGGAGCTGTTCAAGCATGATCCTCAGCATCCAGAATGGTTCAGGCTGCCGCAGGGCGTCGTCCCGTTGTGCAACAATTCCTCGCTTGATCGCATCCGTGCAATGATGCCGGAGTGCGACTCGCATGGAATTATTCCAACTTGGAAAGAGCCCGCGGACGACGTCGTGCAGCAGTTCTTCGACGGCTTGGTGGAGGTGGCGGTCCGCGCCGACGAACAGAGGAGCCTCACCTGCGACACCACCGAAGATGAGATGCGGCGCATCGCCACCAGGGCGGAAGAGGCGGCGGCGGCCGCTGCCGCGGGCGAGTTTGGGTTTACCGTGGAGGAGGCAGAGGCAGCCGAGGTGGCAAGCCTTGCCGATCGAGACGAGCTTGCCGGAGAGATTGCCGGCGAGGGAGAGCCTGAAGCCGAATCGAGCGAGCCCGCCGAGGGTGCAAGCGGCCAGCCATCTTCAAGCAACTTGCCGCAAGCAGAGCTCCTAGTGCAGCCCCCAGTTCCACCAAGAAGGCGCCTACGCAGGGCCGGGACGTAGCAGGGCGGCAGACGGGTCAACAGCCGCCGCGCCGCGGGACACGCTCCACCGTGACAAGCACTGTTGCCGTGGGAGCGTCTCATGCCGCCGCGGCAACTGGAGCGGGGTCTTCCCGGACCGCCGGTTCCGATCCTGCCGCTGCCCCCGCCAAGCGGGCGAGGAAGCCTACTCCTTCGCCTCGTCGCGCCGAAAGAGGGCCGGAGTTCGACCTCTCCGCGCTCAGCTTCGACGAGGAAGAAGAAGAGTAAGATTCTTTGCTGTACTTGTAATTCTTCAATTCTTGCTGTTTTTGTCTTGCATCTGATTTGCTTTACTCTGAACTTCTCAGGACCCTGGCCCAGAGAGCAGCGAAGAGGGCCAAGGCTCCGGTGATTATCATCGAGGACGAGCCCACCTCGACAGCAGGGGGCGCGCCCGAGACCACCTTGCCGGACCCGGCAACTACTCCCCGAAGCAGCCCCCAGTGCAGCCCCCAGCGTAAGTATCTGTTTACTTCCTGTTGTTGGGCGCGCATGGGTGCTCTTCATTTGCTGATACCTGTCTATTGATTTGTGTAGGAGCAGAGCAGCCTCACCAGGAGCAACCGGAAGCCGCCCCTGAGATGCTATCTGCTTCAACTACGCCGCCAAGGGAGGATTCCCCGGCAAGGGAGAGGTCTCCGGCAAGGGACAGTTCTCCGGCAAGGGACGGCACCAGCGACCCCCCGGTGGTGGAGCCCATGACTGCAGATCCCAGTACAGGTACCCCTTCTTGCTTGAAAAACTTCCCTTGGGTTCTTCTTCTTCTAATTTTCTTTTTGGGTATTTACTTGACTTTTTCTCCCTCTTCCTGCCTTCAGATCCACTATCCACGGAGCCGATGGAGACCGAGGCCACCGGCGAGGAGAACACGCGCGGTGACACCAGCGACGCCGCTGCCACCAAAGAGAAAGCCGGCGCCGCTGATCCTGCCGACGAGGAGGCTGCCAAGGCTGCCGCCGCAGGAGCTGGCGAGGGGTCTGGCGATCGTACGGACGGCCCCGAGGCCGCAGGAGCGCAAGGCGCTACACCGATCGTCGATCCCTCCGCCGCTGCCGCGGCATTAGGCTCCGAAGAGCCCCAGCCCGGTGCCTATCTCAAGGCCGGCGATGGCGTCTTCATCAAACTCCCCTGGGCTTCGAGCTCCAGGGCGCTGATCGAAGGAGAAGCTTTTGACGGAGAAGTGCTCGCCTCCGCCGGGCTGACACTGGTTGACGCGCTGAGCAGCAGCAGCGGCGAGCCTGAGGAGGAACAGCTGGTGCGGAGGCTGCTGTCACTCTACCGCGCCCGACAAGCCAAGGTAGAATCCCGGGAAGCGCTTGTCGCGCAGGAGGGAGTGGATATCGAGAGGCGCGCGGAGGAGCTCCGGGAACGCAATCAGGAAGCCCTCCGGTCCATTGCAGAGGAGCGGGCGCAGCTTGTCGAGGCGCGGAAGGCCTTCCTCCTCGAGAAGGCTGAAGCCGAAGAGCCACAGCGGCTTGCCGCCGAGGAGCTGTCCGTGCGGGAAGGCGAGTTGACGCAGCGGAAGGTCAATCTGGACAGCTATGAGGAGGAGCTTGCTGCACGCGAGCAAACACTTGGCGGGGCTCTCAAGGAGGCAAAGGATGCTGCCGCAGCTGCCGAGGCCGCCAAGAAGGAGCTGGAGGTGAAGGTGGCGCAGTTAGAGGCCGATCTTAAGGCGAGGAATGAAGGGCTTGCCGCGCTCCAGCGCGAGCGCGAGAAGGACGCCCTTGCCCATGGTGAGCTACAGGGACGTCTCCTCGAGAAGGGCAAAGAGCTAAGCGCCGCCAAGGACTCCAACGCTGATCTTGAGTTGAAGCTGGCTACTTTGACCGAGACGCTGGACGGTGCCAAGGAGCGGGAGGAGGCATTGAAGAAGGAGATCAAGGCCAACGAAGCGCTGCTGACGACGGCCGCCGAAACCCAGAACACCTTCAGGGAGACTGTGGAGCTCTGGACAGAGGGCCTCGTAAACATTGCCACAGTCATCGACGAGGAGCTGGCGCAGCTGGGAATGGAGGGTTTCGGGTACTCCTCCGATGAGAACCTCCAGCCCAGCGCCAAGCTCACTCTGTTCTTCAAGGGCGTGGCGATGGCCCTCCAGCAACTCCGGGAAAGGATCCCGAAGCAGCTGGCCGACGAGTCGCACACAATCTGCACGAGAGTTCTTCAGAAAGTGTTGGTGAAGGTGGCCTTCCGCAATCCAGGCCTCAACCTCACCAACGTCCTCAGGAAGCTGCCTCCGGATGCTGATCTGAAAGAGCTCAAGGCCCTTGTCGCACCCATTGTGGACAAGGTGAATGAAGTCAGGAGGGTTGACGGCGATCGCGTGGATTAGGCCGCCTGTTTTCTCCTTTTCTTGCCACTGCTAGTCATGTTACGAGAACACTTTATTAGATCTTGCGACAAGTTATCTTTGTAACATAACTTTTATTTTGGGTATCGAATGCTATGTTATTTCCTTTACTTGATTCCTTCCTTTCTATGTTTTTGCCCTACGCTTTTAGGGAACTTGCCGGCGTAGGCACCTTTGCCGCGAGCGCTGAGTGCGGAACATCAGCAGCCTGCTGGCGGTGCCGCTACCGACAAGAAACCTTGTCGCAACTAGTCGTAGCACACTTAAGTTGTTGAGCGGACTCGAAACAAAGTAAGGGCGCAACTAGCTACGAGTTGGTTCCTTCGCTCACAGGTTTTCCATACAAAGCACTGTCGTTCGAGGAAAATAACTTAAAATTTTTAAAACTGATTGCTCAAACTTTGGCAACTTAGCTTTTCTATCGTTCGCGTCCCAGCAAGGCGAAACTTTCTTGAACGACGCCTGGTCCACACCATTATCTCCTCCTTCCCCCCCCGGCAAACTTGTGGGCGAGGGAACCTTCCTTTTGAGAAAAAGAAAGAAGAGAAAATAAAGATATGGAGCCTTAAGGCTCGTTATTGCTTACCGGGGGTAAGTGCTGCACAAAGTGTCAGATAACACATGCAAAGAATAGAAAGCATGAAATTGACAAGATGCGCGGAGCATATGAACTTTATTTATGCACGGGGTCTATGCCCGGCTTTGTACAAAGGATTACATGCAACGGCGGCAAGACTTGTACAAAAGGTGGTTGCCGGAACAGGTTCCGGCAACCGCACCTTACGGGTAAAACTTACGAAGATGTTCAATGTTCCAGGAGTTGCTCACCGGAAAGCCATCTTCGGTCTCAAGGGGGACATCGCCGGGCCTAGTGACTCGCTTCACCCGATAAGGGCCTTCCCACTTCGGCGTCAACTTGTTGGAATTCTTGGCGGACTGAACACGCCGAAGAACAAGGTCGCCTTCCTCGAGACTTCTGGCATTAACTTTGCGGCTATGGTAGCGGCGCAAAGCTTGCTGGTATCGAGCAGCTCGTACAGCAGCCTGAAGACGATCCTCCTCAAGGAGCAGCGCGTCATCTTGTCGCAGCTGCTCTTGCTCAAGCTCATCATAAGCGAGCACTTGAGGCGATCCGTATACGAGTTCCATGGGGAGAACTGCCTCTGCTCCATAGACTAGAGCGAAAGGTGTCTGGCCAGTGGCTCGATTTGGTGTCGTCCTGATCAACCAAAGAACCACTGGCAGCTCCTCGATCCAGTTCTTTCCGCACTTGTGCAGCCTGTCGAAAGTCCTGGTCTTGAGCCCGCGCAGCACTTCAGCATTTGCCCTCTCCGCTTGACCGTTGCTTCTCGGGTGAGCAACAGAAGCGAAGCAGACCTTGGCGCCAAGATCTTGGACGTACTGCATGAAGGTGCGGCTCGTGAATTGCATGCCGTTGTCGGTGATGATCCTGTTAGGGTCTCCGAAACGGCAAACAATCGACCTGAAGAACTTGACTGCTGACTGTGTTGTCACCTTCCTCACTGCTTCCACTTCCGGCCACTTTGTGAACTTGTCGATCGCAACGTACAAGTACTCAAAGCCCCCGACATCTCGGGGAAAGGGGCCGAGTATGTCGAGCCCCCAGACCGAAAATGGCCAGGATAAAGGGATTGTCTGGAGAGCTTGAGCTGGCTGGTGTATCTGTTTGGAATGGAACTGGCATGCTTCACACTTGGTTACTTGCGCAGTTGCATCCTGGAGGGCTGTTGGCCAAAAGAAACCTTGCCGGAATGCTTTGCCGGCAAGTGCTCTTGCGCCAATGTGGTGACCACATATGCCTCCATGTATCTCCGCCAACAGCTTCTGTCCGTCTTCCCGGGGAATACACTTCAATTTCACACCGTTGAATCTTCTTCTGTACAGTGTGTCGTCGACAAACTGGTACATACTTGATTGCCGGGTTACTCTTTCCGCTTCTTCTTGCTCTTCGGGAAGTTCTCCTGTCTGAAGGAAACGGACGATCTGCTGTGCCCATGCTGGAGCTTGTGGCTCGACAACAAGGACTAAAGGCACATATGCTGCCGCGGGAACATCCGCTTCTACGGCGAGAACCTGCGGCTCAGCCGGAGCTTGATGTTCCCCGGCAAGCTTGCCGGAGCAAAACTTGTCGGGAGCGTCTTCTTCAACGGAACAAACCCTAGGGCTTGTCGGAGCAGACTGCTCCTCAGCACTCTTGGCGTTGATCTTAGGGACCTTCTTGGCGGCGGCTTCGGGGAGTTCTGCCGGAAAATAGTCACCAGAAATCAACTTCCTCTTCTTGCTCTGTCCAGTTGATGGTGTTACGGATGGTTGAGTCAGCTTGAGCACAAAAATCCCTGGTTCCACAGGTAACTTAAGTGCGGTCTACTTTGACAGGCCATCAGCAATGTCGTTCTGAGCTCTCGGAACATGTTCCATTTGCAGGCTGTCAAAGTGCTCTTCTAACTTTCTCACTTCATCAACGTAAGCTTCCTTCAACGGACTCTGATAATTCTTGTTCACTTGGCGGACGACAAGCTGTGAGTCACCCCTGACAATGAGCTTCTTGATCCCCAGGTCTGCTGCGATCCTGAGACCGGAAAGCAAACCTTCATACTCTGTAGTATTGTTTGTTGCTTGCTCCTTGGGAAAGTGCATCTGGACTACGTACTTGAGGTGCTCTCCGGTGGGTGCAACAAGCAGCACGCCCACACCGGTGCCTTGTAGCGAGAAGGCACCATCAAAGTACATCAGCCACTCTTTTGTTTGCCTCCTTGACGGGGATGCTCGTTTCTGGAGTTTCTTCATCTAGTGTTGGCGTCCATTCTGCTATGAACTCTGCCAATGCTCTGCTTTGGATAGTTGAAGTGCTCTCAAACTTAAGGACAAAGCTTGACAGTTCCAGTGCCCACTCGACAATCCTGCATGTTGCTTCTGGATTCTGCAGTATCCTCTTCAGCGGAAAGCAAGTGACAACTGTGATCTCATGTGCTTGGAAGTAATGGCGCAGCTTTCTCGAGGCCATGAGAAGGCCGAAAAGCAATTTCTGCACACTAGAGTACCTTGACCTAGCCCCCTGTAGAAGGGAACTGACAAAGTAAACTGGGCGCTGCACCATTTTCTTCTGTTTCTCCTCCTGTGCCTGCGCAGACCCATCCTTGTCGGGACCAGAGCTTGTCGGGGAAGCCCCCTGCTTGTCGCTGGATGCACTTGCCATGGTCGCTGGCTCATCATCCGCCTCCCTCTCCGCTACTAACGCAGCACTAACCACTTGATTGGTTGCCGCTAGATACAGCAGCAACTTCTCTTGTGGCTTAGGTGCGACAAGTATTGGAGTGGAGGACAGATATCTCTTCAAGTCCTGCAGCGCAACCTCCGCTTCCGGAGTCCATTTCATTGGACCTGCCTTTTTCAATATTTTGAAAAATGGCAGGGCGCGCTCAGCAGACTTAGAGATAAACCTGCTGAGAGCAGCCACGCAACCGGCAAGCCTTCGTACATCCTTGACGCGCTTCGGTGCTTCAATCTGCTCAATGGCCTTGATCTTATCGGGATTGGCTTCAATTCCCCGCAGAGACACAAAGAACCCGAGAAGCTTGCCGGAGGGGACTCCGAACATGCACTTCTCAGGGTTGAGTTTGAGGTTGATCTTGCACAGATTTGCAAAGGTCTCGTCTAAATCTTGAATCAGAGTTGCTTTGTCCTTGCTCTTGACCACTATGTCATCCATGTAGGCTTCCACATTTCTGTGCAACTGTGGCTCAAAAGCGTCATGGACTACTCTTGCAAACGTTGAACCAGCATTCTTCAAACCGAAGGGCATCCGTACGAAACAGTATGTGCCACATGGAGTGATGAATGCGGTCTTCTCCTCATCCTCTTCTGCCATGAAGATCTGATGATATCCTGAGTATGTGTCAAGAAAAGAAAGCAAATCACATCCGGCCGTGGAGTCAACAATCTGGTCAATGCGCGGCAAGGGAAATGGGTCTTTGGGACAAGCTTTATTAACATCAGTAAAGTCAATACAAAGCCTCCATTTCTGTTTACCTTGCGCACGACTATAGGATTGACCAACCACGTAGGATGGAGCACTCCTCTGACAAGGCCTGCTGCTTCCAACTTCTTGATTTCTTCTGCAATGAATTCTTGGCGCTCCACTGCTTGTTTCCTAACTTTCTGCTTGACGGGCCGCGCGTGAGGACAGACGGCAAGGTGGTGCTCAATTACTTTACTGGGAACACCGGGGATGTCAGACGGTTGCCACGCAAACACGTCGACGTTCGCCCGCAGGAAAGCAACGAGCGCGCTTTCCTATTTGGGGTCGAGAGTGGCACTGATGGTGAAGGTACCACCAGTGCCGTCCTCCTTGGCGGGCACCTTCTTGGTCTCTGGCGGAGCTGCCTTCGTCTTCTGACACTTGCCGGTGGAGCTCGATGGTGCGTCCTCGACGGTAGTGCAGCACTCCGAAGAGGTGCACTTGCCGGAGTGGGCATCAGAGCTCTTGCCGGACTTGTGCTTCTTCTTTCCCCCGGGAGCTTCAGCGGCAAGTGTCTTGCGTTCTGCTGCGGCTGCTGCTTCCCGGTAGATCTTGTCGGTGCAGATAAGAGCATCTTTCTTGTCGCCAGGGACAGAGATGACACTTATCGGACCGGGCATCTTCAGTACGTTGTAGGCATAGTGAGAGGCTGCCATGAACTTGGCGAGCGCTAGACGGCCGAGTATCCCATTGTAAGGTAATGGGAAATCAGCAACGTCAAAAGTGACCCTCTCAGTCCTGAAGTTCAGCTCGCTGCCAAATGTTACCGGCAACGTGATCTTCCCCTTCGGCTTGCTCCTTCCCGGGTTGATTCCTTGGAATGTGCCGGTCTCTTCGAGCTCGCTGTCAGGGATCTGGAGTTTTTGAAGTACCGCGGAGGAGATCAGGTTCAAGCCGGCCCCGCCGTCAACTAGCATCTTAGTGACCTTGAGGTTGCGGATAGTTGGTGAGACCAACATCGGCAAGCACCCGACCGCAGTTATGCGATCAGGGTGGTCCTCAATATCAAAGACGATAGGCGTGCTGGACCATCTCAGAGGCTTGCGTGACTCAACGGGTGGTTCTGCTGCGTTGACTTCCCGCACCCACTGTTTGAGCTGGTGGTGTGAAGTATGCAGAGAAGCGCCGCCGTCAACGCACAGGACCTCTGTGGCTTTCTGAAACTCCTGCTCATCAGCCTCATCATCATCCATATCTTTGTTGTCATCTTCATCTTCATCCTTGTCGCGGCCGCAGAGAGGCCTGTCTCCTTGCCGCTGCATGGCCTTGCCGCGGCGTCCTCCCCGGCCGGGACGCTTCTTGCTGGGTCCTCCAGTACCTTCCTGGGCCTTCTCCTTGTCGCGTCGCTCGTACTCAGCCTTTTGCTCCTCGACAAGCTGCTCGACCTTCTTGCAGCTCTGGAGATCATGACCCTTGGTGCGGTGGATCTTGCAATACTGCTTGTCGGAGCCGCCCTGCTTGTCGGCGGCCGCCACAGCCTTGCCGGAACTACCAGCTTTGGCTTTGTCGGCGCCACCTCCGTTGCCGGACTGCTCAACAACTAGCACGTCTTTGCCTTTCCTCTTCCTGTTGTTCCGCCGCCGGTTTGTCCTTGCCGGGGCGGCATCCTCGCTGTCAGATCCCCCTGCTCCTGTGTTCTCTCCGGGGAGTTTCCTCCCCTCCTCAGCACGTGCACACTTGTCGGCCAGGGCGTATAGCTCACTAACGTCTCTTATCTTGCACATCGCCATCTCCTCCCGCATCCTGCGGTTACGCACGTTCTGATGGAACGCACTGATGACCGCGGCAGGGTGGACGTCTGGGATGTTGCGCTGTACTTGGCTGAATCTCTGAATATACTTGCGCAGAGTCTCTCCTTCCTTCTGGGCGAGCAGATGCAGATCGCTTTCTTGGCCATGAGGCTTGTGGCCGCCTGTGAAGGCGCCAACAAACTGATGGCACAGATCCGCCCATGAGGATATGGAGTTGTCCGGCAAGTGCATGAGCCAGAATCTGACGTTGGGTTTGAGAACCAGCGGGAAGTAGTTGGCAAGGATCTTGTCCTCGCGCCCCCCGACAGCTTGCACCGCGATGGTGTAGATGCTGAGGAACTCCGACGGATGCAACCTGCCGTCATACTTCTCTGGCACATCTGGTTTGAAATTCTTTATGCTGGGCCACTGGACTTGCCGCAGCTCACGAGTGAACGCCGGGCAACCTACCGCGTACGGCAAGTCGCCTGGTTCCCCTGGCGCATGCATGTCGACAGTGGGCCCAGCGCGCTGGTCTAACTGACGCCGCGCTTCTCTTTGACGCTCGATGCGAGTACGGGCGTCCTCTTGCTGTCGTTTTTGAAGAACTTGGCGCTGATCGCGACGAGGTTGTGGATCTGATGACGCTATGGAGTCAGTGTCGAGGTTGACCCGGCGAGTCAGCGATCTTGGCCTTCGGGGTGGAGAGTGCACGGTGGTTGCACCTCCACTAGTCTTGTCGCCATCGGCTCGCGTCCGGCAATCTTGCCGCGGCTGCGACGCATTCGGCTGCCGTGGAGTGTCGCCGTTGGCGAAGCCGATGAGACTCTGAATGGTGGCCCTCCAATCGTCGATCTTGTCCGCCGCTGGAGGGTAATCCAGGAGCAGTTGGGCTCGAGCCGACACTTCTTCTGGGGTCTTCGGTGGCGGTGGCGAACGGTGCGAGGAGCGGGATATGCTCAGACTTCTAACTATGTTAGAAGGAGCAGGATCCCGTCCAGGCGACCGTGTGTTGCTCGTGCCAGCAGGTTGGCGTGCATGCTGGTCTTGAGCACCTCGAGATCCGCCAGCTCGA
Source organism: Triticum aestivum (assembly GCF_018294505.1). Lineage (NCBI taxonomy): Eukaryota > Viridiplantae > Streptophyta > Magnoliopsida > Poales > Poaceae > Triticum > Triticum aestivum. Next base: position 469,180,273 of record NC_057813.1, read on the forward strand.
TCTCGGTCCAACGAACGTATGGTACCGCGAGTACCATGACGCTGTTGGCCCCGCACCTCCTGAGACGGGCGCGGTGCGTGTACGGACGCCGAGGTTTGTGCAGCCTTGTCCTTGGACCTGGCGGCAGCGTGAGCTCCCTCGTCGGCGCCCGTTCCTCCGCCGGCGTCTACCCCACCACCCGTTTGCTCCGGTGGCGGTGGGATCAATGTGGACGGAGCAGCCACCTCCGAAGCCTTCTTCTTCGGTGGCATTTCGATGAAGATGATGAAGAAGATGAAGATCTGGCTCGCGTGAACGCCGGATCGGGTTCACACAACCTCGACGCCCCCTACCTGGCGCGCCAAAGATGTCGTGGGAACGAACACCTATGGGACCGGAGCCCCTTTTCGGTCCGGAGAGGGGCGGAGATCGCACGAAGAGCGGATCGAGGCGAGGCACGCGAGCGATTTTACCCAGCTTCGGAGCTCTCCGGAGAGATAATACTCCTACTGCTGCTTTGTGGTTGTATTCGGTTCTTGCTCAAGAGCGTGGGTGTTCTCTGGTTTTGAATGTTCCGAACCCCCTCTACGTTGCACATGGGCCTCCTTTTATATGCTCAAGGGGTCACCGACAGGTGGCAACGTAGGCGAGGGCAAAAATGTAAATGCTGTGGTTGGTAGACCTACTTGTACAGTGTATCCTACCTAACCCTGACGGCAGGGGACAAAGGCATTAAATGCCCGTCTGTGTCGCCCAAACAGTGCAGAAAAGGACCGTTAGGGGCGTCACTGCTCGCCACGATGGCGGTCTTGTCATCGCCGCTTGCCACCTCGCACCGCTGGCTGCACAGCCTCCCGCCACGCACGCCTGGAAAGGTCCCGTGGCGACACGTTGACGGATGCGCTGGAGCGTGAGTACAGAGTGGTGGCCTGCCACGGCAAGCGCCTTGCCGCGGTCGTTGTCTTGTCGCGCGCGGAAGCTTGTCGCTCGCCGGGCCTTGCCGGGACGCGTAGCGTGTCGCGGCAAGTTCCTTGAAATGCCTCGGTTAGCCTTCCCGGCAAGCTCCTCTTGCCGGGGCATTGTCTCCTTCCCGGCAAGCTCCTCTTGCCGGGGCCTTATCTCCTTGACTTGAACACTTTGTTCTTGAATGGCTCCAAAGGAACCACGGAGGACCTTGGCAGGCACCCGGCAAGCCTTGCCACGGGGCGCTGCGACTTCCCGTGCACCAGTTCGGGATACTAGGGTACCCCTACTCTAGTACACCGACACACCACTAGAGGAAAGACAACATACATCTCATCAAAATATCAAACGAATACCAAATTCACATGGCTACTAATAGCAAGACTTCACCCATGTCCTTAGGAACAAACGTAACTACTCACAAAGCATATTCATGTTCAAAATCAGAGGAGTAATAATATGCATAAAGGATCTGAACATATGATCTTCCACCAAGTAAACCAATTAGCATCAACTACAAGGAGTAATCAACACTACTAGCAACCCACAGGTACCAATTTGTGGTTTTGATACAAGATTGGATACAAGAGATGAACTAGGGTTTTGAGAGGAGATGGTGCTGGTGAAGATGTTGATGGAGATTGACCCCCTCTCGATGAGAGGATCGTTGGTGATGACGTTGGTGGTGATTTACCCCTCTCGGAGGGAAGTGTCCCCGGCAGAACAGCTCCGCTAGAGCCCTAGATTGATTCCGCCAAGGTTCCGCCTCGTGGCGGCGGAGTTTCTTCCCGTAAGCTTGCCCATGATTTTTTCCAGGGTAAAAGTGATGATATAGTAGAAGATGGACGCCAGAGGCCCACCAGGGGGCCCGGGAGATAGGGGGCCGGGCCCTACAGGGGGGCGCGCCCTCCTGTCTCCTGGACAGGGTGTGGGCCCCCTGGCCTATTTCTTTCGCTCATAAATTATTATTAAATCCAAAAAGTTGTTTCATGGAGTTTCAGGGCTTTTGGAGTTGTGTAGAATAGGTTTCCAACGTTTGCTCCTTTTCCAGCCAGAATTCCAGCTGTCGGCAATCCCCCTCTTCATGGTAAACCTTGTAAAATAAGAGAGAATAGCCATAAGTATTGAGATATAATGTGTAATAATAGCCCATAATGCAATAAATATTGATATAAAAGTGCTACGTCTTGAGCTTGCGTTGGTTTTCCTCAAAGAGGAGAGGGTGATGCAGCAAAGTGTAGCGTAAGTATTTCCCTCAGTATTGAGAACCAAGGTATCCATCTAGTAGGAGGCTCCTCAAAAGTCCCACGCACCTAGACAAACAAACTGAGAACTCGCAACCAATGCAATAAAGGGGTTGTCAATCCCTTCACGGCCACTTGCGAAAGTGAGATCTAATAAAGATAGTACGATAAGATAAATATATTTTTGGTATTTTATAAGATAGATGCAAAAAGTAAAGATGCAAATAAAGGTAGATTGAAAGCAAATATGATAAGAGATATACCCGAGGGCCATAGGTTTCACTAGAGGCTTCTCTCAAGATAGCATAAGTATTACGGTGGGTGAACAAATTACTGTCGAGCAATTGATAGAAAAGCGCATAGGTATGAGATTATCTAGGCATGATCATGTATATAGGCATCACGTCCATAACAAGTAGACCGACTCCTGTCTGCATCTACTACTATTACTCCACACATCGACCGACTCCTGCCTACATCTAGAGTATTAAGTTTATAAGAACAGAGTAATGCATTAAGCAAGATGACATGATGTAGAGGGATAAACACGTGCAATATGATATAAACCCCATCTGGTTATCCTCGATGGCAACAATACAATACGTGTCTTGCAACCCTTTCTGTCACTGGGTAAGAACAGCGCAACATTGAACCCAAAGCTAAGCACTTCTCCCATGGCAAGAAAGACCAATCTAGTAGGCCAAACCAAACTGATAATTTGAAGAGACTTGCAAAGATAACTCAATCATACATAAAAGAACTCAGAGAAGATTCAAATATTATTCATAGATAAACTTGATCATAAACCCACAATTCATCGGATCTCGACAAACACACCGCAAAAAGAGTTTACATCGAATAGATCTCCACAAGAGAGGGGGAGAACATTGTATTGAGATCCAAAAAGAGAGAATAAGCCATCTAGCTAATAACTATGGACCCGTAGGTCTGTGGTAAACTACTCACAACTCATCGGAGGGGCAAGGATGTTGATGTAGAAGCCCTCCGTGGTTGATTCCCCCTCCGGCAGAGTGCCGGCGAAGGCTCCAAGATGAGATCTCGCGGATACAGAAGGTTACGGCGGTGGAAATTGTGTTTCGTGGTGCCCCTGGATGTTTTCGGGGTACGTAGGTATATATAGGAAGAAGAAGTACGTCGGTGGCCACCCGAGGGGCCCACGAGACAGGGGGCGCGCCCTATAGGGGGGGCGCGGACCCCTATCTCATGGGGCCCCCGGGATCTTCTTGACTTGCACTCCAAGCTCTCTGGATTAGATTTGTTCCAAAAATCACGCTCCCGAAGTTTCATTCCGTTTGGACTCCGTTTGATATTCCTTTTCTTCGAAATAATGAAATAGGCAAAAAAAACAGCAATATGGGTTGGGCCTCCGGTTAGTAGGTTAGTCCCAAAAATGATATAAATGTGTAAAATAAAGCCCATAAACATCTAAAAGGGGTAATATAATAGCATGGATCAATCAAAAATTATAGATACGTTGGAGACATATCAAGCATCCCCAAGCTTAATTCATGCTCATCCTCAAGTAGGTAAATGATAAAAAGAGAATTTTTGATGTGGAATGCTACCTAGCATAATTCATAGTGTAATTTTCTTTATTGTGGCATGCATGTTCAGATCCAAATGAATACAAAATAAAAGTTCATATTGACATAAGAAATAGTAACACTTCAAGCATACTAATCAAAGTAATCATGTCTTCTCAAAATATCATGGCAAAAGAAAGTTCATCCCTACAAAATCATATAGTTAGGTTACGCTTCATTTTCATCACACAAATATGTTCCCAACTTCTCTACCCCGATGACAAGCCAAGCAATTGTTTCATACTTAAATAATCTCAACCTTTTTCAACCTTCACGCAATACATGAGCGTGAGCCATGGATATAGCACTATGGGTGGAATAGAATATGATGATGGGGATTGTGTGGAGAAGACAAAAAAGGAGAAAGTCTCACATTGACGAGTATAATCAAAGGGCTATGGAGATGCCCATCAATTGATGTCAACATGAGGAGTAGGGATTGCCATGCAACGGATGCACTAGAGCTATAAATGAATGCTCAACAAAAGAAAACTAGTGGGTGTGCATCCAACTTGCTTGCTCACGAAGACCTAGGGCATTTGAGGAAGCCCATCATAGGAATATACAAGCCAAGTTCTATAATGAAAAATTCCCACTAGTAAGAAAAAGACAACTTATGAGACTCACTATATGAAAAACATGGTGCTACTTTGAAGCACAATATATGAGACTCACTACATGAAGAACAAGGTGCTACTTTGAAGCACAAGTGTGGAAAAAGAGATAGTAACATTGCCCTTTTTATTTGTTTTCTTTTTTTTCTTTTTTTCTTTTTCTTACTTTTTTTGGGCCTTTCTCTTTTTTTGGCTTTTCTTTTTTTTTCTTTTTTTTCTTTGTGCAATGTTCTAATAATGATGATCATCACACTTCTATTGATTACAACATAGGAATTACAACTCAAAACTAGAACAAGATATGACTCTATATGAATGCCTCCGGCGGTGTACCGGGATGGTGCAATGAATCAAGAGTGACATGTATGAAAAATAATGCTTGGTGGCTTTTCCACAAATACAATGTCAACTACATGATTATGCAATGACAATATGACAAAAGTAAAATATGTCATGAAAATGATGAACGGAACGGTGGAAAGTTGCATGGCAATATATCTCGGAATGGCTATGGAAATGCCATAATAGGTAGATATGGTGGCTGTTTTGAGGAAGATATAAGGAGGTTTATATGTGATAGAGCGTATCGTATCACGGGGTTTGGATGCACCAATGAAGTTTGCACCAACTCTCAAGGTGAGAAATGGCAATGCACGGTACCGAAGAGGCTAGCACAGGTGGAAAGGTAGAAGTGAGTATAATCCATGGACTCAACATTAGTCAAAAGAACTCATATACTTATTGCAAAAATTTAGAAGTCATCAAAAATCAAGTACTCCGCGCATGCTCCTAGGGGGATAGATTGGTAGGAAAAGACCATCGCTCGTCCCCGACCGCCACTCATAAGGATGCACAAGCCAAGTACACTTCATGTTTCAAATTTGTTACACAACTTTAACCATACGTGCATGCTACGGTATTTCCTAACTTCAACACAAGCATTCTTTGAATTCATAATCACCAAACTAGCATGACTTTAATATCACTACCTCCATATCTCAAAACAATTATCAAGTATCAAATTGATCATGGCATCCAATTCACTTTTCTATGATAGTTTTTATTATACCCAACTTTATGACCATAACAAATACCATGCTGTTCTAAAAGACTCTAAAAAAGATATAAGTGAAGCATGAGAGACTAGCAATTTCTTCAAAATTAAGACACCATCGTGCTCTAAAAGATATAAGTGAAGCACTAGAGCAAAAACTATCAAGCTCAAAAGATATAAGTGAAGCACATAGAGTATTCTAGCAAATTCTAATCAAATAGGCTTCTCCCAAAAGGTGTGTACAGCAAGGATGATTGTGGTAAACTAAAAAGCAAATACTAATATAATACACGACGCTCCAAGCAAAATACATATCATGTGGCGAACAAAAATATTGCTCCAAGTAAAGTTACCAATGAACGGAGACGAAAGAGGGGATGCCTTCCCGGGGCATCCCCAAGCTTAGGCTTTTGGCTATTCTTGAATATCTTGGGGTGCCATGGGCATCCCCAAGCTTAGGCTCTTGCCACCCTTTATTCCATAGTCCATAAAAGCTTTACCCAAAACTTGAAAACTTCACAACACAAAACTCAACAGGAAATCTTATAAGCTCCGTTAGTGAAAGAAAACAAAACCACCACATAAGGTACTGCAATGAACTCATTCTTTATTTAATTTGGTGTTAAACCTACTGTATTCCAACTTCTTTATGGTTCATAGACTGAATTACTAGCCATAGATGCATTGAAATAAGCAAACAACACACGAAAAACAGAATCTGTCAAAAACAGAACAGTCTGTAGCAATCTGTAACTAATGCAAACTTCTGGAACTCTAAAAATCCTACCAAAATAGGAAGTCCTGGAAAATTTGTCTATTGAACAGAAGTAAAACGAATCAACGCAAAAGCACGTTCCTGTGATTTAACAAAATTATATTCGTGCGCGCAAAGTTTCTGTTTTTCAGCAAAATCAAATCAACTATTATCATAGGTTATCCTATAGGTTCTACTTGGCACAAACACTAATTAAAAGATAAAAACACATCTAAACATAAGGTAGATGCAAGATTTATTACTAAACAGGAGCAAAAACAAAAAACATAAAGAAAAATTGGGTTGCCTCCCAACTAGCGCTATCGTTTAATGCCCCTAGCTAGGCATAAAAAAGAAGATAGATCTAACGAGTGCCATCCTTGGCACTAAATTCATAAGTAGCATGCATGATAGATTCATAAGGTAATTTGAATTTCTTTCTTGGAAAGTTCTCCATGCCTTTCTTTAAATTAAATTGGAATCTAATGTTCCCTTCCTTCATATCAATAATCGCACCAATCGTTCTAATTAAAGGTCTACCAAGAATAATAGGGAAGAAAGATTGCAATCTATATCAAGAACGATAGAATCTACGGGCACCAAATTTCTATTTTCAACAATAAGAACATCATTGATCCTTCCCATAGGCTTTTTAATGGTGGAATCCGCAAGGTGCAAATTTAAAGAGCAATCATCAAGATCATGGAAACCTAGAATATCACATAAAGTTTTCGGAATCGTGGAAACACTAGCACCCAAATCACACAAAGCAAAACACTCATAATCCTTAATTCTAATCTTTATAGTAGGTTCCCACTCATCATTAAATTTTCTAGGTATAGAAACTTCCAAATTAAGTTTTTCATCATAAGATTGCATCAAGGCATCAACAATATGTTTGGTAAAAGCTTTATTTTGACTATAAGCATGAGGAGAATTAACAACCGATTGCAACAAGGAAATACAACCTTTTAAAGAGCAATTATCATAATCAAATTCCTTGAAATCCGAGATAGTAGATTCAATATTATTAGAAGTTGAGGATTCTCCAATCTCTCTTTTACCAAATTTAACATCAAGATCTAAAGATTCCGAATTTTTGGGACGCTTTCTAGGCAAAGTTGATTCATCATCACTCCCATAATCATCAAAATTCATATTGCAAAACATAGATCTAATCGGAGACACATCAATAACTTTAAGATCCTCATCATTATTTTCATGGAGACTAGAAGAACACACTTTTATAAAGCTTTCTTTTTTAGCACGCAATCTAGCGGTTCTTTCCTTGCACTCGTCAATGGAAATTCTCATTACTTTGAGAGACTCATTGATATCATGCTTAGGAGAAGAAGATCCAAGTTTAAGAGAATTAACATCAAGCAGAAGTCTATCAACGTTCCTAGCCAAATCATCAACTTTGAGCAATTTTTCTTCAAGCAAAGCATTAAAATTCTTTTAAGAAATCATAAATTCTTTCACACTATTCTCAAAATCAGAGGGCATCTTATTAAAATTACGATAAGAATTATTGTAGGAATTTCCATAATTATTAGAGGGATTACTAGGGAACGATCTAGCATTAAAATTTCCTCTATAAGCATTGTTTCCAAAACTATTCCTACCAACAAAATTCACATCCATAGATTTATTATTATTCTCAATCAAGGAAGACAAAGGCATATCATTGGGATCAAGGGGAGTATTTTTAGTAGCAAACATTTTCATAAGTTCATCCATCTTTCCACTCAAAACATTGATTTCTTCTATAGCATGCACTTTTTTACTAGAAGATCTTTCGGTGTGCCATTGAGAATAATTAGACATAATATTATCAAGCAATTTTGTAGCATCTCCTAACATAATTTCCATAAACGTGCCTCCCACGGCCGAATCTAAGAGATTTCTAGAAGCAAAGTTCAATCCGGCATAAAAATTTTGTATGATCATCCATAAATTCAAGCCATGAGTAGGGCAATTACGAAGCATCAATTTCATTCTTTCCCAAGATTGGGCATCATGCTCATGATCAAGTTGTTTAAAATTCATAATATCGTTCCTAAGAGTGATGATCTTAGCGGGAGGAAAATACTTAGAGATAAAAGCATCTTTGCACTTGTTCCAAGAATCAATACTATTTTTAGGAAAAGACGAAAACCAAACTTTAGCACGATCTCTAAGTGAAATCGGAAATAACTTCAATTTGACAATATTGGTATCCGTATCTTTCTTCTTTTGCATATCACACAAATCAACAAAATTGTTTAGATGAGTAGCGGCATCTTCACTAGGAAGGCCGGCGAATTGATCTTTCATAACAAGATTCAGCAAAGCGGTATTGATTTCACAAGACTCAACATCATTAAGAGGAGCAATCGGAGTACTAAAGAAATCATTATTATTGGTGTTCGAGAAGTCACACAATTTGGTATTATCTTGCGCCATGGCAACAAGTAATCCAACACACAAGCAAACAGAAAAACGGCAAATGAAAAAGAGAGGAGGAGGTTGGGAAAGAGAGGGCGAATAAAACGGCAAGGGTGAAGTGGGGGAGAGGAAAACGAGAGGCAAATGGCAAATAATGTAAATGCGAGGGAGATGGGTTTGTGATGGGTACTTGGTATGTCTTGACTTGAGCGGAGACCTCCCCGGCAACGGCGCCAGAAATCCTTCTTGCTATGTCTTGAGCTTGCGTTGGTTTTCCTCAAAGAGGAGAGGGTGATGCAGCAAAGTGTAGCGTAAGTATTTCCCTCAGTTTTGAGAACCAAGGTATCAATCCAGTAGGATGCTCCTCAAAAGTCCCACGCACCTACACAAACAAACTGAGAACTCGGAACCTACACAATAAAGGGGTTGTGAATCCCTTCATGGCCACTTGTGAAAGTGAGATCTAATAAAGATAGTATGATAAGATAAATATATTTTTGGTATTTTATAAGATAGATGCAAAAAGTAAAGATGCAAATAAGGGTAGATTGAAAGCAAATATGATAAGAGATAGACTCGGGTGCCATAGGTTTCACTAGAGGCTTCTCTCAAGATAGCATAAGTATTACGGTGGGTGAACAAATTACTGTCGAGCAATTGATAGAAAAGCGCATAGTTATGAGATTATCTAGGCATGATCATGTATATAGGCATCACATCCATAACAAGTAGACCGACTCCTGCCTGCATCTACTACTATTACTCCACACATCGACTGACTCCTGCCTGCATCTAGAGTATTAAGTTCATAAGAACAGAGTAACACATTAAGCAAGATGACACGATGTAGAGGGATAAACACATGCAACATGATATAAACCCCATCTTGTTATCCTCGATGGCAACAATACAATACGTGTCTTGCAACCCTTTCTGTCACTGGGTAAGAACACCGCAAGATTGAACCCAAAGCTAAGCACTTCTCCAGTGGCAAGAAAGACCAATCTAGTAGGCCAAACCAAACTGATAATTCGAAGAGACTTGCAAAGATAACTCAATCATACATAAAAGAATTCACAGAAGATTCAAATATTATTCATAGATAAACTTGACCATAAACCCACAATTCATCGGATCTCGACAAACACACCGCAAAAAGAGTTTACATTGAATGGATCTCCACAAGAGAGGGGGAGAACATGGTATTGAGATCCAAAAAGAAAGAAGAAGCCATCTAGCTAATAACTATGGACCCATAGGTCTGTGGTAAACTTCTCACAACTCATCGAAGGGGCAAGGATGTTGATGTAGAAGCCCTCCGTCGTTGATTCCCCCTCCGACAGAGTGCCGGCGAAGGCTCCAAGATGAGATCTCGCGGATACAGAAGGTTACGGCAATGGAACTTGTGTTTCGTGGTGCCCCTGGATGTTTTCGGGGTACGTAGGTATATATAGGAAGAAGAAGTACGTCGGTGGCCGCCCGAGGGGCCCACGAGACAGGGGGCGCGCCCTACAGGAGGTGGCGCGGCCCTCTATCTCGTGGGGCCCTCGGGAGCTTCTTGACTTGCACTCTAAGCTCTCCGGATCAGATTTGTTCCAAAAATCACGCTCCCGAAGGTTTCATTCCGTTTGGACTCTGTTTGATATTCCTTTTCTTCGAAATACTGAAATAGGCAAAAAAACAGCAATATGGGCTGGGCCTCCGGTTAGTAGGTTTGTCCCAAAAATGATATAAATGTGTAAAATAAAGCCCATAAACATCTAAAAGGGGTAATATAATAGCATGGAACAATCAAAAATTATAGATACGTAGGAGACGTATCAAAAAGCATGATGCAAAATGGATGTATCAGAGTCCCTCCAAGATTGGATCTGTCTATCTGTCTCTCTCTGTTTCTGCGTTCTTAGATTCTGCCCTTTCACCGTTTCTTATATATCCGGAGATCCGTAACTCCGATTGGGTTGAAACCTTCGCCCAGATTTTTCTCCGAAAATTAGCTTTCTTGCGACCAAAGAAGAGCAGTAACCGCCTTACGGGGTGCCCATGAGGGTCAGGGGCACGCCTGCCCCCCTAGGGCGCGCCCCCTGCCTCGTGGCCCCCTCGGGCACCGACTCGCGTTGATTCTTCTTCCCAAAAATCACAAATATTCCAAAAATATTCTCCGACCGTTTTTATCCCGTTTGGACTCCGTTTGATATGGGGTTTCTGCGAAACATAAAACATGCAACAAACAGGAACTAGCACTGGGCACTGGATCAATATGTTAGTCCCAAAAATAGTATAAAAAGTTGCCAAAAGTATATGAAAGTTGAATAATATTGGCATGTAACAATCAAAAATTATAGATACGACGGAGACGTATCACCCCCCGGGGAAGTAATGGGCCTTATTGGGCCATGAGAGAGAAGAGGAGGCAGGCCAAGGGGAGGTGCCCCCCCCATGGAGTCTGAATTGGACTAGGGGAGGGGGCGGCGCCCCCATGCCCTTTCCTACTCCCTCTCTCTTTCCCTCTTTCCCTCTCTCCTACTTCGAAAAGGAAAGGGGAATCCTACTAGGACAGAACATGGAGGTGCCGTATGTTCCATACTTGGATCGTTTGGATCGTGAAGACATTCGACTACATCAACCGCTTTACTAAACGCTTCCGCTTTCGGTCTATGAGGGTACGTGGACACACTCTCCCCGCTCATTGCTATGCTTCTCCTAGATAGATCTTGCGTGATCGTAGGAAATTTTTTGAATTACTATGTTCCCCAACAGTGGCATCCGAGCCAGGTCTATGCGTAGATGTTATATGCACGAGTAGAACACAATGAGTTGTGGGCGATAATAGTCATACTGCTTACCACCAACGTCTTACTTTGATTTGGCGGTATTATTGGATGAAGCGGCCTGGACCGACATTACATGACCACGTTCATGAGACTGGTTCTACCGATGTGCTTCGCACACAGGTGGCTGGCGGATGTCTGTTTCTCCAACTTTAGTTGAATCAAGTTTGACTACGGTCAATCCTTGTTGTTTAAAACAGCACACTTGACGAAAAATCATTGTGGTTTTGATACGTAGGCATGAACGGTTCTTGCTAGAATCCCATAGCAGGCACGTAAAACTTGCAACAACAAAGTAGAGGACGTCTAACTTGTTTTTGCAGGGCATGTTGTGATGTGATATGGTCAATAGGTGATGAGATATAAATTGTTGTATGAGATGATCATGTTTTGTAGAAGTTATCGGCAACTGGCAGGAGCTTTATGGTTGTCGCTTTATTGTATGAAATGTAATCGCCATGTAATTGCTTTACTTTTTATCACTAAGCGGTACCGATAGTCGTAGAAGCAATAGTTGGTGAGACGACAATGATGCTAAGATGGAGATCAAGGTGTCAAGTCGGTGACGATGGAGATCATGACGGTGCTTTGGAGATGGATATCAAAGGCACAAGATGATGATGGCCATATCATGTCACATATTTTGATTGCATGTGATGTTTGTCTTTTATGCATCTTATTTTGCTTAGTACGATGGTAGCATTATAAGATGATCCCTCACTAAATTTCAAGGTATAAGTGTTATCCCTGGGTATGCACCATTGCGACAGTTCGTCGTGCCGATACACCACGTGATGATCGGGTGTGATAAGCTCTACGTTCACATACAACGGGTGCAAGCTAGTTTTGCACACGCAGAATACTCGGGTTAAACTTGACGAGCCTAGCATATGCAGATATGGCCTCGGAACACTAAGACCAAAAGGTTGAATGTGAATCATATAGTAGATATGATCAACATAGAGATGTTCACCATTGAAAACTACTCCATCTCACGTGATGATTGGACATGGTTTAGTTGATATGGATCACGTGATCATTTAGATTACTAGAGGGATGTCTATCTAAGTGGGAGTTCTTAAGTAATATGATTAATTGAACTTTAATTTATCATGAACTTAGTACCTAATAGTTTTGCATGTCTATGTTGTTGTAGATCAATGGCCCATGCTACCGTTCCCTTGAATTTTAATGCGTTCCTAGAGAAAGCTAAGTTGAAAGATGATGGTAGCAATTACACGGACTGGGTCCGTAACTTGAGGATTATCCTCATTGCCGCACAGAAGAATTATGTCCTGGGAGCACCGCTAGGTGCAAGACCCGCTGCAGGAGCAACTCCGAGCGTTATGCACGTCTGGCAGAGCAAAGCTGATGACTACTCGATAGTTCAGTGTGCCATGCTTTACGGCTTAGAATCGGGACTTCAAAAACATTTTGAACGTCATGGAGCATATGAGATGTTCCAGGAGTTGAAGTTAATATTTCAAGCAAATGCTCGAGTTGAAAGATATGAAGTCTCCAACAAGTTCTATAGCTGTAAAATGGAGGAGAATAGTTTTGTCAGTGAGACATACTCAGAATGTCTGGGTACCATAACTACTTGACTCAGCTGGGAGTTAATCTTCCTGATGATAGTGTCATTGATAGAGTTCTTCAATCACTGCCACCAAGCTATAAAGGCTTCGTGATGAACTATAATATGCAAGGGATGGAAAACACAATTCCCGAGCTCCTCGCAATGCTAAAGGCTGTGGAGGTAGAAATCAAGAAGGAGCATCAAGTGTTGATGGTTAACAAGACCACTAGTTTCAAGAAAAATGGCAAAGGTAAGAAGGGGAGCTTCAAGAAGAATAGCAAACAAGTTGCTACTCCCGGGAAGAAGCCCAAGCTTGGACCTAAGCCTGAAACTTAGTGCTTCTACTGCAAAGGGACTAGTCACTGGAAGCGGAACTGCCCCAAGTATTTGGCGGATAAGAAGGATGGCAAAGTGAAAGGTATATTTGATATACATGTTATTGATGTGTACTTTACTAATGCTCGTAGTTGCGCCTGGGTATTTGATACTGGTTCTGTTGCTCATATTTGCAACTCGAAATAGGGGTTACAGATTAAATGAAGATTGGCTAAGGACAAGGTGACGATGCGCATTGGAAATGGTTCCAAAGTCGATGTGATCGTCGTCGGCACGCTACCTCTACATCTACCGTCGGGATTAGTTTTAGACCTAAATAATTATTATTTGGTGCCAGCGTTGAGCATGAACATTATATCTAGATCTTGTTTGATGCGAGAACGTTATTCATTTAAATAAGAGAATAATGGTTGTTCTATTTATATGAGTAATATCTTTTATGGTCAATGATACGTCTCCAACGTATCTATAATATTTAATTGTTCCATGCTGTTTTATCTTGGATGTTTTATAATCATTTTATATAATTTTTTGGTACTAACCTATTGACATAGTGCCAAGTGCTAGTTGTTGTTTTTTTCCATGTTTTTTACATCGCAAGAAATCAATATCAGACGGAGTCCAAATGCGAGGAAACTTTACGATGATTTTTTATGGACCAAAAGGAAGAAGTTGGGCCCTGGTTGCACCTAGGGGGAGTCCCGAGGAGGGGACAACCCACCAGGGCGCGCCAGGAGGCCCAGGCGCGCCCTGGTGCGTTGTGCCCACCTCGGGTGCCCCCCGGACCACCTCTTTGCTCTATAAATACCCAATATTCCAGAAACCCTAGGGGGGTCGACGAAATATTCATCCAGCCACCGCAGAGTCCAGAACCGCCAGATCCAATCTAGACACCATCTCGGATGGGGTTCACCACCTCCAGTGGTGCCTCTCCAATGATGCGTGAGTAGTTCTTTGTAGACCTTCGGGTCCATAGTTAGTAGCTAGATGGCTTTCTCTCCCTCACTGAATTCTCAATACAATGGTCTCTTGGAGATCCATATGATGTAACTCTTTTTGCGGTGTGTTTGTTGGGATCCGATGAACTTCGAGTTTATGATCAGTTATATCTTTTTATATCCATGAAAGTTATTTGAGTTTCTTTGATCTCTTATATGCATGATCTCTTATAGCCTCGTATTTCTTCTCCGATATTTAGGTTTTGTTTGGCCAACTTGATCTATTTATCTTGCATTGGGAAGAGGTGCCCGGTAGTGGGTTCAATCTTACGGTGCTTGATCCCAGTGACAAAGGGAAACGACACGTATGTATTGTTGCTACTAAGGATAAAAAGACGGGATCTATATCTACACAATAGATAAACGGATCTTGTCTACATCATGTCATCCTTCTTATTGCATTACTCCATTTTTCCATGAACTTGATACACTAGATGCATGCTGGATAGTGGTCAATGTGTGGAGTAATAGTAGTAGATGCAGGCAGGAGTTAGTCTACTAATCTTGGACGTGATGCCTATGTAATGATCATTGCCTGGATATCGTCATAATTATTTGAAGTTCTATCAATTGCCCAATAGTAATTTGTTTACCCACCATTTGCTATTTTTCTCGAGAGAAGCCACTAGCGAAACCTACGACCCCCGGGTCTTCTTTCTCATATATTTGCTTGCAATCTACTTTTCCTTTGCATTTTATTCAGATCTATTAAACCAAAAATACAAAAATACTTTGCTGCACTTTATTTTATTTGCGATCTATTATTTCAATCTATTATAAATTTCTGGCATCGTTACCCAAAAGGGATTGACAACCCCTTTAACACGTCGGGTTGCGAGGTGTTGTTATTTGTGTGTACGTGTTGTTTACGTTGTGTTGCTTGGTTCTCCTACTGGTTCGATAACCTTGGTTTCTTCACTGAGGGAAATACCTACTATCGCTGTGTTGCATCATCCCTTCCTCTTTGGGGAAAAACCGATGTAGTCCTAGCAGACAGGAGCTTTTCTGGCGCTATAGTCAGAGAGCAATCAAAAGGAATTTCTGGCGCCGTTGTCGGGGAGGATCTTCAACATAACCAGGTTCCTAATCATAAATCTTATATCCTCGCAATTTACATTATGTGCCATTTGCCTCTCGTTTTCCTCTCCCCCACTTCACAAAAATTTGCCGTTTTATTTGCCGCCCTTTTTCCGTTCACTGTTTTCTCGTCAGATCTATTCTCTGCTTGCAATCATGAGTGATTTCGGTATGGCACCAACAGATGATGGCCTGACTCCTAAGATTGGACGTATAGGCAATCTGGATGCTAAAACTTTTATCTTGGGGCAAGGGAACATTATGGGAAAAGAACGTATCCAAGAATTTTTCAATTGTGTGGGAAATCTGAGTCTTGATGATGCTCCTATACTTAAAACTACTATATCTTATGTGGATGCTATTTCAACACTAGTTCTGAAACTTGAAAGTAAATTTATCCGCACTCATCCTACCTTGCAAAGATTGTTCTTTGAGCTTCCGGAGATAAAGAATCCGAGGGCTAAAAACTTAGCCACTCTCGTTCTTATGAATGAGTTTGACTACATAATACGGGAAGCTAGGGAAATCTTTGACTTTTATGGCATGAATCGTGAAAAACCGATAATAGATGAAATTCTGTACAATAGTGATTATGCATTGAGGCATTTGCTCGGGGATAATAAGATCTTTGATGAGAATCTTAAAAAGGAAGTCCCCGTTCTAGATATAATCCAACAAGTTTTCAATAATGTCAATCAACATTACTCTTGGATTGTTGGGGGAAATCAAAGGGGTTACGATGCAAAACAAACTAAGGAATGCTAAAGTTTCCATGGATAATATGTTTTATGTTGTGTTTACAAAACCCCATGATGAAAATACCTCTAAGAAAACTAAGAAGAAGAAACATGACAAAACTTAGATCCTTGCCTTACGCCTAGCTAAGGGCGTAAAACTATAGCGCTTGTTGGGAGGCAACCCAATGAATAAAATTTGTTTTTGCTTTTTACTTTCTGTTCTTGTGTGTTTGCACAATTATGATACTGTTATGATTGTGTTTTTTATGTTTCAATTAGTGTTTGTGCCAAGTAGAAGCCTTTAGGATCTTCTTGGGTGATAGTTGTTTGATCTTGCTGAAAAAGACAGAAACTTCGCGCTCATGAAAATAATTTTCATAAATCACAGAAACGAGCTTTTTCCCTGATTCATTTTTCAGAAAATCAATATACAAATTATCCTGGTTCTCCTAATTTTTTAGAATTTTTGGAGTTCCAGAAGTATACGAAAGTGTCAGATTACTACAGACTGTTCTGTTTTGACAGATTTTGTTTTCTTTGTGTTGTGTGCTTATTTTGATGGCCCTATGGTTTTCTTTGATGAGTTTTTGCCATAGAGAAGTTGGAATACAGTGATATAATACAAAAAATATGAATAGGTTTGATACAACACTTATAGTAGTGGTTTGCTTTCTTACACTGGCGGATCTCACAAAGGTTTTGTTGAGTTTTGTGTGATTGAAGTTTTCAAGTTTTGGGTTATCTTACGATGGATGAAAGAAGGATAGAAGAGCCTAAGCTTGGAGATGCCCCGGCATCCCAAGCTATTATCCAAGAATGAGCAACCAACTAAGCTTGGGGATGCCCTGAGTGGCATCCCCTCTTTCTTATAACGACCATCGGTATTTTACTCGGGACTATATTTTTATTCGTCACATGATATGTGTTTTGCTTGGAGCGTCTTGTATGATATGTGTCTTTGCTTGTTTTATTTTGTGTTTTAAGTCATCCATCCTTTCTGGACACACCTATTTGAGAGAGCCAAAATTATATCATGACTTGTTAGAATTTCTCTCTGTGCTTCACATAAATCTTTTATGAGCTAGGACTTGCTCTAGTGCTTCACTTATATCTTTTTGAGCACGGTGTGCTTAGTACTTTTGAAGAAATTCTCTCTTGCTTCACTTAGATTTATTTGAGAGTTAGTAAAATTTTGAAGAAATTCTCTCTTGCTTCACTTAAATTATTTTGAGAGAAAAACAATTATGCTCATGATCTTCACTTATACTTGTTTGAGCTTATGAAAAGCAACATATGAAAATTAGCCCCAAAGTGATAGATATCCAAGAAGGATAAAGAAAAGAAAAAATGTCATGAAGATCATTGGACAAAATAAACTTGATTCTTAGTAATAGTTTTGAGATATGATGATGTGATATGTGAGTTATGTTGATGAGTAATTGTGCTCTAGTAAGAATATTGGTGTTAAGGTTTGTGATTCCCTATGCATGCACGAAAGTCAATAATCATGCAATGAAAATTATATCCAACTTGTGGTGCATTATTCGGTGTTAATTATGCTTAATGCTTGCATATGAGATTATTCTTTTCTTGGTTGGTCGCTTCCCAGTCTTTTGCTAGCCTTCATTTTGCACTAAGTATGACCTCTACTTGTGCATTCAAAATCCTTTAAACTAGTTTTGCCACATGAGTCCACTATATCTACCTATATGTAGTATTCTTTTGCCGTTATAAGCAAATTTGCATGTGCCATCTCTAATTTTCAAAATAAACTTTTCTTTTGTGTGTTTGTTTCGCTCGTGGAACGGTAACGGGTGGCTAATATTTTCCATGCTGGATATGTTATTCTCACGATGAGTGTTTATTCACTTGTCATTGCACGAGAGTAAGGCAAAGGTCTTAGGGATGCACAGTCCCAAAATGCAAAATTGAATTTACTTTATGTTGTCAAATAATAAATTCCTTGGAAAGTGTTGGTATGGAGGGCAACCGTGGATACAGCTAGCCATGGAAGTGAAAGTATGGTTGAAAAAGGAATAAACTTTATTTTCTGTTTGGGAACCGCCTATGATATATCAAGCATGAAAAGTGTTGGGAGCTCTAAGTCATTTTCATTGGTGGGAAAAGTATGCCACTCAAAATGTTTTTATTTCTCAATGTTTGCTTTGAGCTCTAGCACCTCTACAATTCCCTACTTCCCTCTGCGAAGGGCCTTTCTTTTACTTTATGAATTTTTTATTTTAAATTTGAGTCTCCATCTTCTCTTATAAAGCACCAAATAGGGGGCACTATGATCGTACTTGAGCATTGGGTGTAGCTAATATGCGAGTGTGTTTCATGAATGGATCAATGATTGAGCATGATGGGCTAGAGATAACTTATTTTAGCGGTGAGATTTGAAAGAGATGGTTGCTTGTTGGTATGCTTGAGTATTTAAGTCTCATGTCAAAACTAAACTATTGCTTTGAACTATATAAAAGTCCAAATGTCCATGCTATAAAGAAAAGAATATGAGATGACATGTTAGGCAGCATTCCACATCAAAAATTCTGTTTTTATCATTTACCTACTCGAGGATGAGCAGGAATTAAGCTTGGGGATGCTAATACATCTCCAACGTATCTATAATTTTTTATTGTTCCATGCTATTATATTATCATTCTTGGATGTTTTACAATCATTTTATATCATTTTTTGGTACTAGTGCCCAGTGCCAGTTGTTGTTTTCTGCTTGTTTTTTTACATTGCAGTAAATCAATACCAGACGGAGTCCAAACGCAGCGAAACTTTTTGTGGTTTTTTTGGACTAGAAGACATCTAGTGGGCCAAAGAAGTACCAAGGAGAGGGCTCGAGGTGAGAACAAGACACCAGGGCGTGCTAGGAGGCCCAAGCTCGCCCTGGTGGGTTGTGCCCACCTCGGTGGCCTCCCGCACCGCCTCTTTCCTCTATAAATACCCCAATATTCCAGAAACCCTAGGGGAGTTGACGAAATTTTCATCCAGCCACCGCAGAGTCCAGAACCACCAGATCCAATCTAGACACCATCACGGAGGGGTGCGTCACGTCCATTGGTGCCTCTCCGATGATGCATGAGTAGTTCTTTATAGACCTATGGGTCCGCAGTTAGTAGGTAGATGGCTTCCTCTCTCTTGTTTGATTCTCAATACAATGGTCTCTTGGAGATCCATATGATGTAACTCTCTTTGCGGTGTGTTGTTGGGATCTGATGAACTTCGAGTTTATGATCAGTTATATCTTTTTATATCCATGTTATTTGAGTTTCTTTGATCTCTTATATGCATGATCTCTTATAGCCTCGTATTTCTTCTCCAATATTTGGGTTTTGTTGGCCAACTTGATCTATTTATCTTGCAATGGGAAGAGGTGCCCGGCAGTGGGTTCGATCTTACGGTGCTCGATCCCAGTGATAGAAAGGGAAACAACATGTATGTATCGTTGCTACTAAGGATAAAAAGATGGGATCTATATCTACGCAATAGATAAACGGATCTTGTCTACATCATGTCATCGTTCTTATTGCATTACTCCGTTCCATGAACTTAATACACTAGATGCATGCTGGGTAGCGGTCGATGTGTGGAGTAATAGTAGTAGATGCAGGCAGGAGTAGGTCTACTAATCTTGGACGTGTTGCCTATGTAATGATCATTGCCTAGATATCATCATAATTATTTGAAGTTCTATCAATTGCCCAACAGTAATTTGTTTACCCACAGTTTGCTATTTTTCTCGAGAGAAGCCACTAGCGAAACATATGGCCCTCGGGTTTTTTTTCTCATATATTTGCTTGCAATCTACTTTTCCTTTGCATTTTTATTTAGATCTATGAAACCAAAAATACAAAAATACTTTACTGCACTTTATTTTATTTGAGATCCATTATTTCAATCTATTATAAATTTGTGGCATCGTTACCCGAAAGGGATTGGCAACCCCTTTAACACGTCGGGTTGCGAGGTGTTGTTATTTATGTGCAGGTGTTGTTTACGTTGTGTTGCTTGGTTCTCCTACTGCTTCGATAACCTTGGTTTCTTCACTGAGGGAAGTACCTACCGTCGCTGTGCTGCATCATCCCTTCCTGTTTGGGGAAAAACCGACGTAGTCCTAGCAGATAGGAGCTTTTCTGGCGCTATAGTCAGAGAGCAATCAGTCATGCACCCCTGATGAGTGGTCTATTTCTATTGAATGTTGATTGTAATGATACACATATTCATAATATTGAAGCCAAAAGATGCAAAGTTAATAATGATAGTGCAACTTATTCGTGGCACTGCCGTTTAGGTCATATTGGTGTAAAGCTCATGAAGAAACCCCATGCTAATGGGCTTTTGGAATCACTTGATACTTGTGAACCATGCTTTATGGGCAAGATGACTAAGACTACGTTCTCCAGAACATTGGAGCGAGCAACTGACTTATTGGAAATAATACACACTGATGTATGTGGTCCGATGAGTGTTAAGGCTCGCGACAGGTATCGTTATTTTCTGACCTCACAGATGATTTGATCAGATATGGGTATATCTACTTAATGAAACGTAAGTCTGAAACATTTGAAAAGTTCAAAGAATTTCAGAGTGAAGTAGAAAATCATCGTAACAAGAAAATAAAGTTTCTACGATCTGATCGTGGAGGAGAATATTTGAGTTATGAGTTTGGTCTTCATTTGAAACAATGTGGAATAGTTTCGCAACTCACGCCACCTGGAACACCATAGCATAATGGTGTGTCCGAACATCGCAACCGTACTTTATTAGATATGGTGTGATCTATGATGTCTCTTACTGACTTACCGCTATCGTTTTCAGGTTATGCTTTAGAGACGGCTGCATTCACGTTACATAGGGCACCATCTAAATCCGTTGAGACGACACCATATGAACTGTGGTTTGGCAAGAAACCTAAGCTGTTGTTTCTTAATGTTTGGGGTTGTGATGCTTATGTGAAAAAGCTTCAACCTGATAAGCTCGAACCCAAATCGGAGAAATGTGTCTTCATAGGATACCCAAAGGAGACTATTATGTACACCTTCTATCACAGATCCGAAGGCAAGATATTCGTTGCTAAGAATGGATCCTTTCTAGAGAAGGAGTTTCTCTCGAAAGAAGTGAGTGGGAGGAAAGTAGAACTTGATGAGGTAATTGTACCTTCTCCCGAATTGGAAAGTGGTTCATCACAGAAATCAGTTCCAGTGATGCCTACACCAATTAGTGAGCAAGTTAATGATGATGATCATGAAACTTTGGATCAAGTTACTACCGAACATCGTAGGTCAACCAGGGTACGATCCTCACCAGAGTGGTACGGTAATCCTGTTCTGGATGTCATGTTACTAGACCATTACGAACCTACGAACTATGAGGAAGCGATGATGAGCCCAGATTCCACAAAATGGCTTGAGGCCATGAAATCTGAGATGGGATCCATGTATGAGAACAAAGTGTGGACTTTGGTTGACTTGCCCGATGATCGGCAAGCCATAGAGAATAAATGGATCTTCAAGAAGAAGATTGACGCTGATGGTAATGTTACTGTCTACAAAGCTCGACTTGTTGTGAAAGGTTTTCGACAAGTTCAAGGAGTTGACTATGATGAGACCTTCTCACCCGTAGCGATGCTTAAGTCTGTCTGAATCATGTTAGCAATTGCCGCATTTTATGATTATGAAATATGGCAAATGTGAGGCGTTGGCTCTAACTGAACCCGGGCGAGGCGTTGGCTCATACCAATTGAAAGGATCGATATAGTTGACTAGAGGGGGGGTGAATAGGCAACTAACAATTTTTAGCTTTTATTTACCAAATTAAACTTTGCATCAAAATAGGTTGTCTAGATATGCAACTAGGTGAGCAACCTATATGATGCAATAACAACAAGCACACAAGCAAGCAAGGGATACAACACAAATAAGCTTGTGCAAGTAAAGGCACGAGATAACCAAGAGTGGAGCCAGTGAAGACGAGGATGTGTTGCCGAAGTTCCTTCCTTTTGAGGGGAAGTACGTCTCTGTTGGAGCGGTGTGGAGGCACAATGCTCCCCAAGAAGCCATTAGGGCCACTGTATTCTCCTCACGCCCTCACACAATGCGAGATCCCGTGATTCCACTATTGGTGCCCTTGAAGGCGGCGACCGAACCTTTACAAACAAGGTGGGGGCAATCTCCACAACTTAATTGGAGGCTCCCAACGACACCACGAAGCTTCACCACAATGGACTATGGCTCCGCGGTGACCTCAACCGTCTAGGGTGCTCAAACACCCTAGAGTAACAAGATCCGCTAGGGATTAGTGGGGGGAATCAAATTTCTCTTGGTGGGTCGGGGCCTTCTCAACCAATCTCGAGCGAATCAACAAGTTTGATTGGCTAGGGAGAGAGATCGGGTGAAAATGGAGCTTGGAGCAACAATGGAGCTTGGGGGTGGAAGAGGTAGTCAACTAGAGGAAGAAGACACCCCTTATATAGTGGAGAGAAAAATCCAACCATTATTCACTTAACCAGTCCGCGACATGCGGTACTACCGCCCCAGACAAGCGGTACTACTGCAAGGGCTCACGGTACTACCGTGGCGGATCGCGGTACTACCGCTGCTATGGCAGGAGCTAGCCCAGGCCTGGACCACAAAGGCCGAGGGCGGTACTGCCGCTGACGCGGTACTACTGCTCCCCCTTGTGGTACTACCGCAAGGCAGGATTGGACTAGCCTGGGAAGGGCGCGGATGAATAAAAATACATCCGTGCCAACTTCCGCTGAAAATTGAACAATGCAAAAGTCTGACATGGTACTACCGCACATGGCATGCGGTACTACCGCGCAGGGAGCGGATGTAAAAAATTACATCCGCCCCTACTTCTGCTCATGTTGCTGTGCCAGACCAGGACTCATGGTACTACCGCGTGCATGGGGCGGTACTACCGCGTAGGGCGCGGATGTAAAAAATTACATCCGCCCCTACAGCCGCACGAGCGGCTGAGTCTGGTCTGAGGCCACGGTACTACAGCTCCTTAGGAGTGTTACTACTGCAAGGGCGTGCGGTACTACCGTGGGGACCTGCGGTACTACCGCTCCTAAGAGCAGTAGTACTGTATGCCTTAGAACAGCAACACTAGGAATCCTTATCTTTGCATATATATGAAGAAAATGGAGGATGACCCAAAGCGCAAAGGGAAAGGCGGTGCAGAGGGAGTAAATGTGTATGTGATGATTCCACCCGAAACTTTCCAACGCGGACCCCCTCTTAATAGTATGGCTTTCCTACGACTCAAATCCACCGAAAAGAAACGTAGAAAAACGTCGTCCTCAATAGTCTTCGAGGGGCACGAAACCGTCTTGTGCCTAGTAACGAAACGTCTGAAATACTCAAGGCACACGATTAATCCGCAAAAGCATTGTCATCAATCACCAAAACACCTTAGGGATAAATATGCCCTTACAATTTCTCCCTTTTTGGTGGATTGATGACAATACGGGATTTGCACAAGGGGACATAATATAGAACATAAGCAAAACCCCACATCTCTAAAATATAGACGGGCTCCCCCTAGATGTGTGCTATCTAGATAAGTGCTTTGGACTGCACGACACGTATACTAGGATCAACACTCCCCCTATATTTTATAGACAATGCATATCTTGCAACAATAAGGCTAACACTAAACAAGATAGTAAATATGAGCATAACATAAATAGCACAATATATCATGAGCTCAATAAGGTACGATATAGTGCATATGTCTTACACCATATGATAGAACAAGTCTCACGAGCAAACTAAACCAAAGCAAGCAAGGTTCAACGGAACAAACGCGAGCAAAGCAAACACAAGCACAACACAAGACTCGCAAATCCCTACACTCTCTCCCCCTTTGGCATCAAGACGCCAAAAAGGCAGAGAGGACACCTACAACACAAGTGATGGCTCAAGCGGAGTAATCACTCGCACGCTCCTCATCAGACTCGGCAGCGGGAATGGTCTCCTTGTTGTCCTCCTCAGAATCAGTCCACTTGAAGCCTTGTTTTGCCATCCACTCAGCCTCTGGAGTGATGTGCTCCTCAGAACCGCCAGAAACATCCTCTCCAAAAAGCCTCATAATCTTCTTGTCGTGGCGGCGACTCTCCTTGGAGACAACATGAGTCCAATATTACCCCTTTGCTTGCATACAGAATAGGGCCTTCATCTTGTTCTTCAGCCTCTTAGCCCAAGATGGCTCAGAGGTGGGAGGGATGTAACCCTCAGAGCTGTCCTCGTCCACTTCCTAATCCTCATCCTCATCTGCATCCACATCCATGGCAGCTGCGGCCTTAGCACGAGAAGTGGTGTTAGCCCACTGAGTCTTGACACGAAGCCTGATGGAATCATGTCGAATCCAACCAGGGGCCTCAAACTCATCCTGAGGGTAGAGCTTCTCACAAGTGGCCGAGATCAAATGAAACAGATAAGGTCCATAGATGGGGACCTTGCGGTTGTATACCGCAAACCGAAGCTCACACCACATGATATGTGAGACATCAAGTGGTAGCGTTTGAGAGTTGTGCACTTCCTCACACGGGAGCATCATGTCCACAAGATAAGCATGCACCTTGTCCTTGTCACCAATGCATGGAAAGAGAGTGTTGCGGAAGATCCGGTACATGATGTCAAGGAAGGAGTTGAGCACCCAAGATGACTTGCCACTAGAGAGCTTCTTCTCAACATAGAAGGGCTGAATCTTGTTTTGTTGGCTGACTCGGGATTGGCATGAGGACGAACACCTTGGGGTGTGGTGAGCCCCTCATCCTGAACACCAAGCAAAGTCATGAACTCCTTCCACGTAGCAGTCAACTGCTGACCATTGGTCATCCAAGTCATAGTCCGTTCCTATTAGGATGAAAGTGCACCGAAGCAAAGAACTGAGCCACAATCTCAAGATCAAAGTCTTTGTGAAAAGAGATGATGTGCTCAATGCCAAATTGCTCCACTAGATCCAAAGCCTCACCAAAGTAGTCCCGGTGCTTCTCTTGCCTCATATGATGCATGTCAATCCAGTGCACATCCACATAGATGTTTTGCTTGGCCTTGATCACATCCAGATAAATGAGATTCTGCTGCTTGGTCCAGAACAGGTCATTCCCTCAGAAGTTGGCATGAGGATGCACATAGGGATTGATCTTCCTTCGAGAGATGAACTCAGCAAGTGGCATCTCATCCATGCCCATGGAGGGTTCCTTGTCCTTGGTGGCGGTGGTCTTGGTCCTGCGTTGGGGGGCATTGGAGCCCCCCAGAGCTTCATCTTGATTTCGCAGACGCTTGGAGCCCGTGTCACGGCTTGGATTGGAACGGCGTGCAGGAGCACCTGAGCCACCACCTAAAACACACACCACAAAACAAACACACAAGAGATGCGAGAAGGATTAATGCAAAGACCACAGCAAAACGGTGAAACTAGTAGAACTCGCACTTGATAATTGCCACATGAGAGGTTTGACAACAACGGTAGTACTGCGTGCGGTACTAAAGTTTTAGTGCCACTCCTAGTCACGGTAGTACCGTGCGGGCGGTAGTACCGGACTGGAGGTGCGGTAGTACCGCACTGTTTCAGATCCGAAACTGCAAGTGGATCTGAGTACAACCATGACAACAAAGCGGTACTACGGTCGATCAAATCTACCACGGGGCAACATATCAAGTACTATCTCTACGCATTACTACTCTCCTACATCCTACTCTTGCAAAGATTTAGCCTAAAATCTCAAGAACAACATGCATCTCCCCAAAAACCTAGAAGCAAAAGAACGAACCAAAAAGAGAGGGATTTGGGGAGAAACCTTGTTCCATGGCAAGAGGAAGTGGTGGGGAACGATCCCACCGATCGGAATCCGAGGAGAGCGGCCAGAGATGGAGATCCGGCGAGGGCCTCCGGCGCCGTTCTTGGGCAGGAGAGAGAGAGGCGGCATGGGGAGAAAGAGTGAATGGGTATGGGGGAGTTGGAACTCCCCCTGCCCGCTCTTAACCCCCACGCGCTCGCTACTCCATAGTAGTACCATGCGTCCTTGCGGTAGTACCGCCCGGGTGGAAGTACCGTGCCGTGGGCGGTAGTACTGCTCCACCAGTGGCAGTAAAAAATTAGTGTCGTGCTGGTTGCGGTAGTACCGTGTCCTTGCGGTAGTACCGTGGCAGGCCACGGTAGTACCGTGAACCCAAGAAAATGCAGTTTCAAACAAAAGGAAGAAACACCTTTGCACGGAACCTTTAAGCGAACGAACACACCAACGAGCTAACAAACGAGACACCACAAGCACAAGCTCGGCAGACAGAAAGAAAAGCAAGAGACAACAAGGACAAAAAACGAGACACAACCTCTCCAAGGAGAAGGCGGTGGCCGGAGCCACCTATGTTTGAGTCGATTGGTATGGCACCGCGAAGAATTATCCTTGGGCCCATGACCAAACCTCGTCTTTGAAGCACAAGTACCATAAAAATGGCTAATGTGAAAGAGTTGATCAATTTATGCATAATGGGGGAGGGAGAGTTCATTGAGAGAACAACACTCCCCCTATGTCTATGCCTACACCTAAACAAGATAACAAGTTGAGTATGGTGGGGTGTGCAAGGGTTCAAACAACATTGCTCGAATCAATGATATTTAGCTCATGCCT
This sequence comes from Triticum aestivum, assembly GCF_018294505.1. Lineage (NCBI taxonomy): Eukaryota > Viridiplantae > Streptophyta > Magnoliopsida > Poales > Poaceae > Triticum > Triticum aestivum. The sequence continues at coordinate 469,207,121 of NC_057813.1, forward strand.
TAACTCGCAAAATCTTGCTTCGTCCAAGGGCTTCATGAAAATATCTGCAAGGTTATCATGGGTGTTGACATACTTGAGCTTGATCTCCCCTCGCATAATGTGATCCCGGATGAAATGATACCGAATCTCAATATGCTTTGTCTTGAAGTGTTGCACCGGGTTGAGAGAGATCTTGATGGTACTTTCATTGTCACACCAAAGAGGCACTTCGTCACACATGACACCGTAATCCTTCAAAGTTTGCCTCATCCATAGAAGTTGAGCACAGCAACTACCGGCAGCCACATACTCTGCTTCGATGGACGAGAGAGATACACAGCTTCGCTTCTTGGAAGACCAACTCACTAAAGAGCAACCAAGTAATTGGCACCCTCCCGAGGTGGACTTCCTATCCACTTTGTCTCCCGCCCAATCTGAATCTGTATAGCCCAAAAGATCAAAGTTGTCTCCTCTTGGGTACCATAAGCCAAAGTTTGGGGTATGAGCCAAATATCGAAAGATTCACTTGACCACCACAAAGTTACTTTCCTTAGGTACAGCTTGAAACCGTGCACAAATTCCCACACTCAACATGATATCCGGTCTAGATGCACAAAGATAAAGCAAGGAGCCAATCATGGAGCGATATACCTTTTGATCCACTGCTTTACCATTGGGATCAATGTCAAGTTGGCACTTGGTGGGCATTGGAGTGGTAGACGGCTTGACATCACTTAGCTTGAATCTTTTTAGCATGTCTTGAGTGTATTTAGCTTGGTGGATGAAGGTACCTTCTCTTCTCTGCTTGATATCGAAACCGAGGAAGAACTTCAACTCTCCCATCAAAGACATCTTGAACTCAGAGGTCATGAGAGCGGCAAATTCCTCATTAAAAGCTTTGTTAGGGGAACCAAAGATAATATCATCAACATATAGTTGGCACACAAACAACTCCCCTTTGACCTTCTTAGTAAAAAGAGTGGGATCGATTTGCCTGACTTCAAACCCACGATCTTGCAACAACTCGGTAAGGTGGTCATACCACGCACGTGGGGCTTGCTTGAGGCCATAGAGTGCCTTATCAAGTTGATACACATGATCGGGGAAGTAGGGATCCTTGAACCCGGGGGGTTGCTTGACATATAATAACTCATTAATAGGACCATTATGAAAAGCACTCTTCACATCCATTTGTTGCAACTTGAAATTATGATGAGAAGCATAGCAATCAACAAATGAATGGATTCAAGGCGAGCAACGGGAGCAAAGGTTTCACCGTAGTCGATACCCTCGACTTGGGAGTAGCCTTGTGCTACCAACCTTGCCCTGTTGCGAACAATGATCCCATGAGCATCTTGCTTGTTCTTGAATATCCACTTGGTTCCAATGACATTGTGGTTCCCCGATGGTCTTGGTACCAATATCCACACCTTGTTGTACTCGAAGTTGTTGAGTTCTTCATGCATGGCATTGAGCCAATCCGGATCTTCGAGCACCTCATAGACCTTTTGAGGTTCAACATAAGAGACAAACGCGTGATGTTCACAATAGTTTGCTAATTGTCTACGAGTTCTTACCCCCTTTCTTAGGCTTCCAACCACATTCTCCATGAGATGACCTTTGGTAGTGAGCTTGGAAGCAATCTTCGCGGCACGACGCTCTAATTCCTCCTCAGATGTGAAAAGAGGAGGGGTAACTTGATCATCTTGAGCGTCGTCTTGAGCTTGTTCTTGATCTTGAGCTTGCTCTTGATCTTGAACTTGCTCGAGGGGGAGAACTTGACCTTGGGAATCATTTGGTGGTTCACCACCATCTTGAGGTTGATCTTGCCCTTGATCTTGTTCATGAGGTTGAGGGCCTTCACTTTGTTCTTCAGAAGCGTGTGGGTCTTGGGTTGGTGATGGCTCCACTTGAATGGAGCATTGTCCTTCTCCTTCGGCCACAAGGGGTTCCTCAATGGGTAGGATATGACGCACACCCATTCTTCTTATGGCTTGGGGGGAATTTCATCACCTACATCACAAGTACCACTTTGCTCCACTTGGGAGCCGTTATTCTCGTCAAACTCTACGTTACACGTCTCCTCAATGAGTCCGGTGGACTTGTTGAGGACACGGTAAGCATGAGAGTTTGTAGCATAACCAACAAATATGCCCTCATAAGCTCTAGCCTCAAATTTAGACAAACAAACACCTTTCTTGAGAATGAAACACTTACACCCGAACACCCGGAAGTACTTGAGGTTGGGCTTGTTCCCGGTAAGTATTTCATAAGGAGTCTTGTTCAAGCCTTTGCGGAGATAGAGCCGATTGGATGCATGACATGTTGTGTTGATGGCTTCGGCCCGAAAGTTCTATGGAGACTTGAACTCTGCCATCATGGTCCTTGCCGCATCCATCAACGTCCGGTTCTTCCTCTCCGCGACACCATTTTGTTGAGGGGTATATGGTGCAGAATATTGATGCTTGATCCCCTCATCACTAAGAAACTCATCCAAGGTGTAGTTCTTGAACTCGATGCCGTTGTCACTCCTAATTGTCAAGATCTTTGCATCATGTTGACGTTGAGCTTCATTGGCAAAGTCGATGACGGTTTGTTGAGTCTCACTCTTCCTCTTGAAGAAATATACCCAAATGTATCTTGAATAATCATCCACAATCACCAAGCAATACTTTATACCCCCAAGACTATAAAAGGATGGAGGCCCAAAGAGATCCATGTGAAGGAGCTCCAAGGGTCTCTTCGAGTAGATGATAGTCGTGGGAGGGTGAGCCTTCTCATGAAGCTTTCCTTCGATACAAGCACTGCAAGCACGATCTTTGGCAAAACTAACATTTGTTAGTCCACGGACATGGTCCCCCTTGACAAGACTTTGCAAAGATCTCATATTGACGTGGACTAAATGGCGATGCCAAAGCCATCCCACATCAACTTTAGCCATTGGGCATGTCGTGGTCTTAGTGGGTCTCTCCGGAAAGTTAATCACGTAAAGACCGTTCTCGACATGCCCAACAAAGGCTACTTTAAGATTCTTGCTCCACAGGAGGCCACGGTATCAATATCAAAGAAAGTGGCAAAGCCCATGAGTGCAAGTTGACGAACGGAAAGTAGATTGTAAGCAAGGGACTCAACAAGCATGACTTTCTCGATTGTTAGATCATGAGAAATGACAACCTTGCCAAGACCCAATACCTTAGATAAGAAGCGTCACCCCACTCGATGTTGGTGGGCATAGAAGGGATCTTGTGCACGTCCACCACCAAGTCCTTGCTTCCGGTCATATGATTTGTTGCTCCACTATCAAGCAACCATTATCCCCCACTAGAAGCAAACACCTACAAGAGATCAATGCTTGGTTTTAGGTACCCATTTTGTAATGAGTCCTTTGAGGTTAGTAACAAGGGTCTTAGGAACCCAAATAGACCATTCAATGTACTCATAGGGAGAACCAACAAATTTAGCATAAACATGCCCATCACTAGCACGGCACAACACATAAGAAGGGTTAAAGTCGCCGGCTTTGTTGGAAGGGGTGGCATTGCCCTTTTTGACATCACCACCCTTCACATTGTTCTTCTTCTCCTTGGGAGCACCCTCTCCCTCCTTCACAAAATTTTGCTTGAGAGGGGGAGGTCGTTTGGTCTTGTCATTCTTCTTCTTGTTCTTGGACTTGGGTGTGAACCCAACTCCCTCCTTGGACACAACTTCCTTTTGATTACTCAAAAGATCATTGAGGTTCTTCTCACCTTGTATGCACGTCACAAGGCCTTTCTCAAGTTGCTCCTTCAACTTGGCATTCTCCTCCACAAGATGCACATGCTCACAACACGGATTAGTGGCATTTGCATTATCAATTAATACCATATGAGGAAAGGTGACTTTTCCTTGGTTAGCTTCACTGGGAGTTGATCATGAGACTCCTTGAGGCTAGCATGAGCACCCTTCAAGACATTGTGGGCCTTGTCGAGTAAATTAAACTCCTCCTTGAGTCTAGCATGGTCAACCCCAAGTTTAGCCTTCTCGGAATTTAGCATACGAGATACAACAAGAGCATGATCAAGATATTTCTTTAATTTAGCATGGTCATCATTGTGTGACTCCTCAAGAGCCAAACGATGCCCATACTCTTCCTCAAGAGCATTAGAGAGATCAGATATCTCATCGACATAGTCATGACTATGACCTTCCATCTTAGAGATGGTTTCTTCATGAGTCTCGATCATGTCATTGGCTTCACCAAGTTGTTCCAAGAGAGCAACAAAGTGCTTCTTGGATTTGCCCTTGAGCTTACTCATAAAATACTCAAATTCATTCACTTCCTCATTAGACCCCTCACTTTCATCAATGCCATCCGTCAAGGAGGGATTAGTAATGATGGTGGTTTTGATGTTGGGAGTTACCTTATTGGTGGCTTTAGCCATGAGACACTTGGCGGTGATGTTCTCACTGGGTGAGTCGAAGAGGAACACCCGTGGAGTTGTGGCAATGGCAACGGAGGCCATGGCCATGGCTTTGATAACCCACAAGTATAGGGGATCACAACAGTTTTCGAGGGTAGAGTATTCAACCCAAATTTATTGATTCGACACAAGGGGAGCCAAAGAGTATTCTCAAGTATTAGCAGCTGAGTTGTCAATTCAACCACACCTGGAAACTTAGTATCTGCAGCAAAGTGTTTAGTAGCAAAGTAATATGATAGTGGTGGTAACGGTAACAAAAAGTAAAGACAGCAAAAGTAATGTTTTTGGTATTTTGTAGTGATTGTAACAGTAGCAACGGAAAAGTAAATAAGTAAGAACCAGTATATGGAAAACTCGTAGGCACCGGATTAGCGATGGATAATTATGCCGGATGCGGTTCGTCATGTAACAGTCATAACATAGGGTGACACAGAACTAGCTCCAGTTCATCAATGTAATGTAGGCATGTATTCCGTATATAGTCATACGTGCTTATGGAAAAGAACTTGCATGACATCTTTTGTCCTACCCTCCCATGGCAGTGGGGTCCTATTGGAAACTAAGGGATATTAAGGCCTCCTTTTAATAGAGAACCAGAACAAAGCATTAGCACATAGTGAATACATGAACTCGTCAAACTACGGTCATCACCGGGAGTGGTCCCGATTATTGTAACTTCGGGGTTGCAGGATCATAACACATAGTAGGTGACTATAGACTTGCAAGATAGCATCAAGAACACACATATATTCATGAAAACATAATAGGTTCATATCTGAAATCATGGCACTCGGGCCCTAGTGACAAGCATTAAGCATAGCAAAGTCATAGCAACATCAATCTTAGAATATAATGGATACTAGGGATCAAAACCTAACAAAACTAACTCGATTACATGATAAATCTCATCCAACCCATCACCGTCCAGCAAGCCTATGATGCAATTACTCATGCACGTCGGTGAGCATCATGAAATTGGTGATGGAGGATGGTTGATGATGACGACGGCGACGAATCCCCCTCTCCGGAGCCCCGAACGGACTCCAGATCAGCCCTCCCGAGAGAGATTAGGGCTTGGCGGCGGCACCGTATCGTAAACACGATGATTTCTTCTCTCTGATTTTTTTTCTCCCCGAAAGCCAATATATGGAGTTGGAGTTGGTGTCGGAGGGCCACCAGGGGGCCCACGAGGTAGGGGGGCGTGCCCAGGGGGGCGCCCCCCACCCTCGTGGACAGGGTGTGGGCCCCCTGGCCTTCTTCTTTGGCAATGATTTTTCTTTATTTTTTCTAAGGTGTTCTGTGGAGTTTTAGGTCATTCCGAGAACTTTTATTTTCTGCACAAAAAACAACACCATGGCAATTCTACTGAAAACAGCGTTAGTCCGGGTTAGTTCCATTCAAATCATACAAGTTAGAGTCCAAAACAAGGGCAAAAGTGTTTGGAAAAGTAGATACGACGGAGACGTATCAACTCCCCCAAGCTTAAACCCTTGCTTGTCCTCAAGCAATTCAGTTGACAAACTGAAAGAGAAAAAGAAAAACTTTTACAAACTCTGTTTGCTCTTGTTGTTGTAAATATGAAAAGCCAGCATTCAAGTTTCTTATGAACTAACCATACTCACAATAACACGTAGGTCTCATAATTACTCATATCAATAGCATAATCAGCTAGCGAGCCATAATAATAAAACTCGGATGACAACACTTTCTCAAAATAATCATAATATGATATAACAAAAATGGTATCTCGCTAGCCCTTTCTGAGACCGCAAAACATAAATGTAGAGCACCTTTAAAGATCAAGGACTGACTAAACATTGTAATTCATGGTAAAAGAGATCCAGTCAAGTCATACCCAATATAAACCAATAATAATGAATGCAAACGACAGTGTGCTCTCCAGCGGGTGCTTTTTAATAAGAAGGGTGATGACTCAACATAAAAGTAAATAGATAGGCCCTTCGCAGAGAGAAGCAGGGATTTGTAGAGGTGCCAGAGCTCAGTTTTGAAATAGAGATAAATTATATTTTGAGCGGCATACTTTCATTGTCAACATAACAACTAAAAGACGATGATATCTTCCATGCTAAACAGATTATAGGCGGTTCCCAAACAGAATGGTAAAGTTTATACTCCCCTTCCTCCACAAGCATCAATCCATGGCTTGCTCGAAACAACGAGTGCCTCCAACATTCAACGGGTCCCAAGGGAAGTTTTGTTTGCAGTTATTTTGATTTAGTTTGCACGAAGCATGGGACTGGGCATCCCGGATACCAGCCATTTTCTCGTGAATGAGGAGCGGATTCCACTCCTCTTGAGAATAACCCGCCTAACACGGAAGATAAGGGCAGCTCTAGTTGACATATGAGCTATTCGAGCATGCAAAATAGAATGTTTATTGGATGGTTTAGAGTTTGGCACATACAAATTTACTTGGAACGGCAGGTAAATACTGCATATAGGTAGGTATAGTTGACTCATATGGAATAACTTTGGGGTTTAAGGAGTTTGGATGCACAAGCAGTATTCCCGCTTAGTACAGGTGAAGGCTAGCAAAAGACTGAGAAGCGACCAACTGAGAGAGCGACAACAGTCGTAAACATGCATTAAAATTAATTTACACCGAATACAAGCATGAGTAGGATATAATCCACCATGGACATAAATATCATGAAGGCTATGTTGATTTGATTCAACTACATGCGTGAACATGTGCCAAGTCGAGTCACTCAATACATTTAAAGCAGGATACCATCCCATCATACCACATCATAATCATTCTAATAGCATGTTGGCACGCAAGGTAAACCATTATAACTCATAGCTAATTAAGCATGGCATAAGCAACTATAATCTCTAATGTCATTGCAAATATGTTTATTTCAAAATAGCTGAATCAGGAATGATGAATCATCATATTTACAAAAACAAGAGAGGTCGAGTTCATACCAGCTTTTCTTATCCCAATAAGTCCATCATATATCATCATTATTGCCTTTCACTTGCATGACCGAACGGTGTGTATAATAATAAGAGTGCACGTGCATTGGACTAAGCTAGAATCTGCGAGCATTCAACTCAAGAGAGAAGACAAGTAATATGGGCTCTAAGTTAAATAAACAATCATGCATATAAGAGCCACTAAACATTTTCAATAAGGTCTTCTCAACCCCCAAAGAAAAGAAAAGAAACAAAAACTATTTACACGGGAAAGCTCCCAACAAGTAAAAGAAGAACGAGAAATATTTTTGGGTTTTCTTTTTAACTCTACTACAAGCATGGAAAGTAGACTAACTAATTTTTTTTGGTTTTTTCTTAAGGTTTATCAAACACACAAGAAGAAAGTAGGAAAAGAAAATAAACTAGCATGGATATTACAGTGAAAAAGTATGAGCACCGACATCTAGCAATGAGTGTGTGTGAACATAAATGTAATGTCGGTGGGAAATACGTACTCCCCCAAGCTTAGGCTTTTGGCCTAAGTTGGTCTATTGCCAGGGATAGCCTAGCGGATACCCGTAGGTGAAGCTGGGGTCGTACTGCGATGAAGAAGACTCCGGCTGCCACTGGCTAGCAGCCTCCTCTGGATCCCAAGAATAAACAGATAGTCATGGAGGCTCATCTTGTGGATCCGGCTCCGGGGCTGGTGCAGGGTTCCGATAGGCTTGAACAGCCGACCACGGAACGATGTGAGGTTCTGCAGACAAGTTAAACAAAGAAGGAGCAGGCAAAGTAATAGTCTCAGGGTGATGTTTATCAAAGTATAATTTATATTTAAGCTCCCCATCGCGACTCTTAACAAGAAAATCATGCGCTATCATACTCTTATAATCTAAATAAGCACGGGGTAGTGTTGTTTCTTCTTTCTCCACATGCCTAATAGGTATTTCAAAATGTTCAGCTAGGCGTGAAGCATAAATGCCTCCAAAGATGGGGCCCTTAGTACGGTTCAGACTTAACCGTCTAGCAACAATTCCACCCATACTAACAGAGTTATTGCGGTATAAACCATGGAGCAAAATAATAATATCAGGAATACTAAGGTTCCCATAGTTCCCGCGTCCAATCAAGCAACGACTAGCAAATAAGGCAAAGTAGCGTAAAACAGGATAATGTATGCTAGTGATCCTTGCATCAGAAACCTTCCTGGTTTCTCCCACAGTGATAGTGTTAATAAAAGCTTCTACTTCATTACAGTGGGGTTCATCTAAGGTGCCCTCAAAGGGTATTCTGCAAACCTCGCAGAATTCAGCTAATGTCATCTCTTTAACAATGTCATATAAATGAAACTCTACTGTCGGAGGTGATTTCTTAGGGAAAAAGTAGAAGTTTTGCACAAAAGTATTTGTGAGTAAGAGATACTGATGACGTTGGTCGTGGAGGAAGTCGGTGAGGCCGGCGTTCTCAATCAATAAATAGAAATCCTCATAAATCCCGGCTCTCCTCAAGAAGTCATCGGAAGGCCATTCACACGGCCGGACCTCCGTGGTGCAGGGCAAATTGAATTTGGGCTTCTCCTCTTCTTCCTTTTGTTTTTCCTTAGAGCTTCGGCTCGATGAGCCCCTCAAAAGTCTCTTCATTATTTCTGAAACAATCTGAAATTTTTAGTAACTTCAAATAAAAGTGAACCAACTTCAATAAAATTGGTAGTAACAACTCCCACAAGTGCCTAGAGCCTATATAAAGCATTAGAGCTACTTGGAACCATATAAATTTGACATGCAAGCTCAAGAACATGGTCACCTATGCAGCAAAAATTTGCAATGAATAAAGCACTAGAACAAAAACTAATTGGACCAATGGAGGAGTCACATACCAAGGAACAATCTCCCCAAGCAGTTTTGCAAGAGGTGCTTTGAGCAAGGAGATCAAAAATCACAACAACGGGGGCTGGAACTCATGCTTGAGTTGGTTTTTCGTGTTTGTGGGAAGCAGAGGAAGAAGATGGGTGCAAGAATAAGTGGAGGAGGGCCACCGTGGGCCCACGAGGCAAGGGGAGCGCCCAGGGGGGTAGGGCGCGCCTTCCACCCTCGTGGCCAGGTGACAGCTCCACCCGTGGTAATTTTTGCACAGTAAATCCTCAGATATTCCCGAAAAAATCATATTAAATTGGCATGGCATTCCGAGGACTTTTATTTTCGGGTTATTTTTATATTGCACGGATAAGTCAGGAGACAGACAGAAAAATACTATTTTACTTTATTTCTACTAAATAACAGAAAATATAAAGAGGGTACAGAAGGTTGTGCTTCTAGTTTCATCCATCTCGTGATCATCAAAATGAACCCACTAACAAGGTTGATCAAGTCTTGTTAACAAACTCATTCCGAATAATCACGGGGCCGGAGAAATTTCGAATAACACTAAGTTACCTCAACGAGGATATGAAAATCCCCAACAATAACAATATCATACTTTTTCTTTACAGTAGGGAGAGGAAATTCAAAACCTCCAAATATAATCGATGGAATTTTTCCAATAGAGTTGATACTATAAACTTGAGGTTGTTTTCTCGGAAAATGTACCATGTGCTCATTGCCATTAACATGAAAAGTGACATTGCCTTTGGTGCAATCAATAACAGCCCCTGCAGTATTAAGGAAAGGTCTTCCAAGAATAATAGACATACTATCATCCTCGGGAATATCAAGAATAATAAAGTCTGTTAAAATAGTAACGTTTGCAACCACAACACGCACATCCTCACAAATACCGACAGGTATATCAGTTGATTTATCAGCCATTTGCAAAGATATTTCAGTAGGTGTCAACTTATTCAAATCAAGTCTATGATATAAAGAGAGAGGCATAACACTGACACCGGCTCCAAGATCACATAAAGCAGTTTTAACATAATTTCTCTTAATGGAGCAAGGTATAGTAGGTACTCCGGGATCTCCAAGTTTCTTTGGTATTCCACCCTTAAAAGAATAATTAGCAAGCATGGTGGAATTTCAGCTTCAGGTATTTTTCTTTTATTAGTAATGATATCCTTCATATACTTAGCATAAGGATTTGTTTTGAGCACATCAGTTAATCGCTTACGCAAAAAAATGGGTCTAATCGTTTCAGCAAAGCGCTCAAAATCCTCATCATCCTTTTTCTTGGATGGTTTCGGAGGAAAAGGCATGGGTTTCTGAACCCATGGTTCCCTTTCTTTACCATGTTTCCTAGCAATGAAGTCTCTTTTATCATAACGTTGATTCTTTGATTGTGGGTTATCAAGATCAACAGCAGGTTCAACTTCTACATCATTATCATTACTAGGTTGAGCATCAACATGAACATTATCATTAACATTATCACTAGATTCATGTTCATCACCTGATTGTGTTTCAGCATCATAAACAGAGATGTCATTTGGATTCTCAGGTGGTTCAGCAATAGGTTCACTAGAAGTTTGCAAAGTCCTATCATTTTTCTTTTTCTTCCTCTTAGAAGAACTAGGTACATCAATATTGTTTCTCTGAGAATCTTGCTTGATTCTCTTAGGGTGGCCTTCAGGATACAAAGGTTCCTGAGCCATTCTACCAGTTCTAGTAGCCACTATAACAGCATAATCATTTTTCTTACTATTAATTTCATCAAGCACTTCTTTCTGAGCTTTAAGTACTTGTTCTACTTGAGTGGTAACCATAGAAGCATGTTTGCTAACAAGTTTAAGTTCACCTCTAATATCAGCCATATAATCACCCAAGCGTTTAATCATAAAGGTATTCTGTTTTAATTGTCTACCAAAATAAGCATTAAAGTCATCTTGCTTAAACATAAAGTCATCAAACTCATCCAAGCACTGACTAGCAATTTTAGTAGGAGGGACTTCAGCTTTATCATATCTATAGAGAGAATTTACCTTTACTACCTGTGTTGGGATATCGGGAGGTTCTTCATTAAATAAGTAGTTGAGATCATATACTTCTTCAACAGGTGGTAAATTAAGACCATGTATTTCTTCAATAGGAGGTAAATTCGTAACATCTTCAGCTTTAATACCTTTTTCTTTCATAGATTTCTTTGCCTCTTGCATATCTTCGGGACTGAGAAATAGAACACCTCTCTTCTTTGGATTTGGTTTAGGAATAGACTCGGTAATTGGCTCTGGAACTGGCTCAGGAGGTGGCTCAGGATGTTCCCGATTATTTTCATTTGCCAACATATTATTCAATAGAATTTCAGCATCATCCGGTGTTCTTTCCCTGAAAACAGAACCAGCACAACTATCCAGGAAATCTCTGGAAGCATTAGTTAGTCCATTATAAAAGATATCAAATATTTCAGGTTTCTTAAGAGGATGATCAGGCAAAGCATTAAGTAACTTGAGAAGCCTCCCCCAAGCTTGTGGGAGACTCTCTTCTTCAATTTGCACAAAATTGTATATTTCCCTCAAGGCAGCTTGTTTCTTATGAGCAGGGAAATATTTAGCAGAGAAGTAATAAATCATATCCTGGGGACTTTGCACACAACCAGAATCAAGAGAATTAAACCATATCTTAGCATCACCCTTTAATGAGAACGGAAATATTTTGAGTAAATAAAGGTAGCGCGATCTCTCATTATTAGTAAACAGGGCAGCTATATCATTTAACTTAGTAATATGTGCCACAACAGTTTCAGATTCATAGCCATAAAAAGGATCAGATTCAACCAAAGTAATTATATCTGGATCAACAGAAAAATCATAATAATCCTTATCAGGAACACAAATAGGTGAAGTAGCAAAAGCAGGGTCGGGTCTCATTCTATCTCTAAAAGATTCTTTACTCCATTTAACTAGCAACCTCTTAAGTTCCTGTCTATCCTGGCAAGCAAGAATAGTTGCTGAAGATTCAGCATCAAAAAGATAACCCTCAGGAATAGCAGGCATAGTGTCATCATCACTAACATCATCGTGTTCAGGTTCAATAATTTCTCTTTCTCTAGACCTAGCAATTTGCTCATCAAGAAATTCACCAAGGGGCACAGTAGTATCAAGCATAGAAGTAGTTTCATCAAAAGTATCATGCATAGCAGAAGTGGCGTCATCAATAACATGCGACATATCAGAATTCATAGCAGTAGTAGGTTTAGGTGTTGCAAACTTACTCATAACAGAAGCAGAATCTAGTGCAAGGCTAGATGGCAGTCCCTTACCTCCCCTTGTAGTTGAGGGCAAAATAGTAGTTCAATCATCTTTCAAGTTCTTCATAGTGTCCAGCAGATATAAATCCCAAGTGACTCAAAGAATAGAGCTATGCTCCCCGACAACGGTGCCACAAAAAGGTCTTGATAACCCACAAGTATAGGGGATCGCAACAGTTTTCGAGGGTAGAGTATTCAACCCAAATTTATTGATTCGACACAAGGGGAGCCAAAGAATATTCTCAAGTATTAGCAGCTGAGTTGTCAATTCAACCACACCTGGAAACTTAGTATCTGCAGCAAAGTGTTTAGTAGCAAAGTAATATGATAGTGGTGGTAACGGTAACAAAAAGTAAAGACAGCAAAAGTAATGTTTTTGGTATTTTGTAGTGATTGCAACAGTAGCAACGGAAAAGTAAATAAGCAAGAACCAGTATATGGAAAACTCGTAGGCACCGGATTAGCGATGGATAATTATGCCGGATGCGGTTCGTCATGTAACAGTCATAACATAGGGTGACACAGAACTAGCTCCAGTTCATCAATGTAATGTAGGCATGTATTCCGTATATAGTCATACGTGCTTATGGAAAAGAACTTGCATGACATCTTTTGTCCTACCCTCCCATGGCAGCGGGGTCCTATTGGAAACTAAGGGATATTAAGGCCTCCTTTTAATGGAGAACCGGAACAAAGCATTAGCACATAGTGAATACATGAACTCCTCAAACTACGGTCATCACCGGGAGTGGTCCCGATTATTGTCACTTCGGGGTTGACGGATCATAACACATAGTAGGTGACTATAGACTTGCAAGATGGATCAAGAACACACATATATTCATGAAAACATAATAGGTTCATATCTAAAATCATTGCACTCGGGCCCTAGTGACAAGCATTAAGCATAGCAAAGTCATAGCAACATCAATCTCAGAACATAATGGATACTAGGGATTAAACCCTAACAAAATTAACTCAATTACATGATAAATCTCATCCAACCCATCACCGTCCAGCAAGCCTACGATGCAATTATTCATGCACGGCGGTGAGCATCATGAAATTGGTGATGGAGGATGGTTGATGATGACGACGGCGACGAATCCCCCTCTCCGGAGCCCCGAACGGACTCCAGATCAGTCCTCCCGAGAGAGATTAGGGCTTGGCGGTGGCTCCGTATCGTAAAACACGATGATTTCTTCTCTCTGATTTTTTTCTCCCCGAAAGCCAATATATGGAGTTGGAGTTGGCGTCGGAGGGCCACCAGGGGGCCCACGAGGTAGGGGGGCATGCCCAGGGGGGCGCCCCCCACCCTCATGGACAGGGTGTGGCCCCCCTGGCCTTCATCTTTGGCTACGATTTTTCTTTATTTTTTCTAAGGTGTTCCGTGGAGTTTCAGGTCATTCCGAGAACTTTTATTTTCTGCACAAAAAACAACACCATGGCAATTCTGCTGAAAACAGCGTCAGTCCGGGTTAGTTCCATTCAAATCATACAAGTTAGAGTCCAAAACAAGGGCAAAAGTGTTTAAAAAGTAGATACGACGGAGACGTATCATGCTTCACTATCTTCTTCATCATCGTCATCCTCATGATATTCTTCTTGAACCACCAACCCTCAAGTAGGAGTCTTTTTGGTGAAGTTGTTCTTGTTGGGGAAGGACTTGGCTTTATCTTTTCGGATGAGCTTGCCACCATTGTCTTCCCGCTTCTCGTAAGGGCAATCCACAACAAAGTGGCTCACATTGCCACAATTGTAACATGTTCTCACACGTTGCTTGACCTTGCTTGAGTTGTTCTTGTTTAAGTTGGGCCTTGTGTTCTTCTTGCTCCAAAATTGCCATGAAGCAAGAGCCATGTGCTCATGATAATCATATTTTGTATCTTTGGGGTTGCACTCCTCATCTTCCTCTTCTTCCACAATGACCTTGGCCTTCAAGGCAAGGTTGGGCTTCTTTGCCCTTTGAGAATGCAACACCGCATTGTCGGCGGTCTTGTCCAAGATCCTCATTGCCACAAACTCATCCAACACTTCATTTGAGGTCAAGGAGTGGAAGTCCGGTCTTTGACGGATGACGGAGGACATGGCCTTGTGGTAAGGCATCATTGCTTTGAGGAACTTGCGCTTGATCCAATTGTCATCTGTGTCCTTGCTCCCATGATCTCGGAGTGAGACCGCGAGTTTGGCTACTCTTCGAGAGAGCTCACAAGGTTCTTCATCTTCTTTCATTGCAAACTCATCGGCTTCATCTTGCACCACTTCATAGTTGGAGCGTTGAATGCTAGCGCTTCCCTTATAGAGGGAAACAACACAATGCCATGCATCTTTGGCCATGGCGAAGGTTCAAAGATGAGGGAGATCTTCAGGTGGAACTACATCTTGGATGATGAAGAGAGCATTCTCATTGAATTGATTATCCACGGCTTCTCTAGGGGTGAAGTTGCTTCGGTCATGTGGATAGAAACCTTCTTCAATGATTCTCCAAAGATTAGTATTCACATGATTTAAATGACGCTTGAAGCGATAAACCCAAGAATCAAAGTCCTCATTTTTCACAATCTTAGGAGGAGGGCCGGCATAATTTAAATGAGTAGAGGGAATCGGTCCTCCATAAATTGGAGGTTCCACATGGGCAAAGATGCCAGTGCCATTTCTACCACTAGTAGAAGGACCCTTTTCACTAGTAGCTTCCCCCTTGTCGGAGTTAGCATCCATCACCTTGTTAGTGGGATCACCCACTTTCATTGGCGAGGTAGATAGTTTAAGTCCTTCTAAGAATTTATTAAACATGCTTTCAACCTCGGTTGTCATGGAGGTTTTCAATGTGTCCAAAGCCACATTGAATTCCTCACGAGAAACCGCGGTTCCCCCATCGGCCGTAGACGAGCTCGGATTCACACCAGAGTGCTCCTCCCCACCGTCTACGGTGTCAACCATACTCTTCGGACGGCAAAGTCCTTAATAAAGAGATGAGGCTCTAATACCAATTGAAAGGATCGATATAGTTGACTAGAGGGGGGTGAATAGGCAACTAACAATTTTTAGCTTTTCTTTACCAAATTAAACTTTGCATCAAAATAGGTTGTCTAGATATGCAACTAGGTGAGCAACCTATATGATGCAATAACAACAAGCACACAAGCAAGCAAGGGATACAACACAAATAAGCTTGCGCAAGTAAAGGCACGAGATAACCAAGAGTGGAGCCAGTGAAGACGAGGATGTGTTGCCGAAGTTCCTTCCTTTTGAGGGGAAGTACGTCTCTGTTGGAGCGGTGTGGAGGCACAATGCTCCCCAAGAAGCCACTAGGGCCACCGTATTCTCCTCACGCCCTCACACAATGCGAGATCCCGTGATTCCACTATTGGTGCCCTTGAAGGCGGCGACCGAACCTTTACAAACAAGGTGGGGGCAATCTCCACAACTTAATTGGAGGCTCCCAACGACACCATGAAGCTTCACCACAATGGACTATGGCTCCGCGGTGACCTCAACCGTCTAGGGTGCTCAAACACCCAAGAGTAACAAGATCTGCTAGGGATTAGTGGGGCACTACAAAAAAGACACATCCGTGACATTTTGGGCCGAACGGATTTTTTTTCTGTCATACATATGACACTTCTATGACGATAATTGTGACAAAACCCGGTATCATCATAGATGTGGTGGGCTCCTACTTCTATGACAAAAAACATTCTTTCGGTCGTCCATGACGGAAAAAACCGTGGTAGAAGCGAGGGGGAGGAAAATTTCGGGGAGTTTCCGGTTACGGTGGGAGGTCGGGGGCCGAGCGATGGCGTTTCTCTCATACACGTACGCGTGTGTTTGGGAGGCGTTGGCTCTAACTGAACCCGGGCGAGGCGTTGGGCTCTAACTAAACCCGAGCAATTGCACTGCAGGCTACGTGTTACTGAACCCGAGCGATTGATCGATGGCTGTTAACTGAACCCGATTGAGCGATTCCTTCGCTATTGCTGCTAACTGAAGCCGATCGATTGGATGAACAGTGAGCGTTGCGGGGCGGGGGGGTGGATGAACACTGAGCGGTGGCGTCGCCTCTGGATGAATAGGACCCCGTGGTGTGGTGGAGGGCTGGATGAACAGTAGACGATGGAGGGGTGCCCATGGAGGGGTGGCTGAACAGGACCCCGTGGTGTGGAGGGCTGGATGAACAGTTGACGGTAGAGGGGTGCCCATGGAGGGGTGGTTGAATAGTAGCCGGTGGAGTAGCGCGCGGTGGAGGCTGGATGAACAGGAGCCCGCAGCGGCTGGAGGAGGTCCACGGTAGCCCGTGGAGGCTGGAGGAGGTCGACGGTGGAGATGAACAGTATCCCGTGGAGTCCCGTTTTGCGGTACGCCACACCCCTCCTGATGAACAGGACCCCCGTTTCGACCGTAGCGCTCCAACACAAGTCCGTTTCATCCGTTTTGCGGTACGCCACACCCCTCCCGATCAACAGGACCCCTGTTTCGACCGTAGGAGGTTCGTTTCCTCCGTTTTGCAGTATGCCACACCCCTCCCGATCAATAGGACCCCCGTTTTGACCATAGGAGGTCAGTTTCCTCCGTTTTGCGGTACGCCACACCCCTGCCGATCAACAAGACCCTGTTCCGAACGTAGGAGGTCCGTTTCCTCCGTTTCGCGATACACCAGGCCTTGTTTCCATCGCCTGTTCCGTCCAAGACCTCCCGATGAACACGACCACGCATTCCGTTCCGACCCAGCCGGTTGGCTCCCACGCGTTCTGTTGCCTCCCGATGAAGACGACGCATTCCGTTGCCTCCCCATGAACACGAGGCATTCTGTTGCCTCCCCGTGAACACGATGCATTCCGTTGCCTCCCCATGAACACGACGATGACGTTGTTTCTCCGTTTCGACCCAGCCATGTACATGAGCCCTCACCGTACGTATGCGCGAGTAGGCGTTCGAGACCCCGCCCGTATGTACACAACATGGCCGTATTTTCTTTCTTGCACCCTGGCCGCTGTACGTACGTGTACATGCTACGTGCGCGCCTCTACTATGACACATACGCGCCTCTACTACTACACGTGCGCGCCTCTACATCGACCAGTATATATGTACGTACACGTTCATGACCAGAATGACAACGCTACGTACGCTTCGACCAGGTGGGTCCCGACTGTCAGGCACTTCCTTGTGTGCGAAGATATAGCTGGTGGGTCCCAGCAGTCAGGGGGGCGAATCGTTTTTTCTTGCTCGGACACACTTCCTTGCGTGCGAAGATGTAGCCGGTGGGTCCCAGCAGTCAGGGGGCGAATCGTTTTTTTTTTGCCCGGACGCACTTCCTTGCGTGCGAAGGTGTAGCTGGTGGGTCCCAGCAGTCAGGGGGGCGAATCATTTTTTTGCCCGGACGCACTTCCTTGCGTGTGAAGATGAAGCTCCCAGCAGTCAGTGGGAAATGTTTTTTCCACGAAATACAGTGGCCCGTCCGGTGGGTCCCAGCTGTCAGGTGGAGGAATCATTATTTTCCGCGTAATAAGGAGGCACTTCCTTGCTACGGCCGTGGACCTAGCTGTCAGCCTCTCCACGTACAGTCCACGTCCGATGGAAGTAGTTCCTTGACCACGTTGACCAGGCCACGCCGAGAGCACCACGCCGGTGGACGACGGCGAGGCCTAGGAAGGGGACGACGCAGAGCCGGGGAAGACGCGGCAGTGGAAGCCCGCGCGAGAGGAGTACGAGGGTTCACTGGTTTGGCTGCGGTGTGAGGCTATCGTCGCCGCATGGCCTGGCCAGCGGTGGGAATAGTAGGGGGCGGTGAGTCCTCCGCGGCAGCACAGCCGGCCATGGGAGGCAAGAGCATGCGGCACGACTGACGCTGCCTTGGGCGGCTGGAGCAAGAAGACCAGATGTTGAAGAAGAACTACGGCCGTTGGATGGACATCGTACGTTCACTGGAGCTAGAATCGTTCATATTGACTAAATTGACAAAGCCCTCCGTCCCCGTCAACTTAGTTGGCCCACAAGTCATCCTCCCACTATGGTGGGTCCCAGCTAGCAGGGTGGTATTCATTTTTTTATGCATAATAAGGAGGCACTTCCTTTTGTGCGAAGATATAGCTGGTGGGTTCGACATGTCAGCGGGGGGAACGTCTTTTTCGCGAAATACAGAGGCCCTTCCGGTGGGTCCCAGCTGTCAGGTGGAGGAATCATTATTTTGCGCGTACAGTCCATGACCGATGGATGTCGTTCATTGACCACGTTGACCAGGCCGCGCCGAGAGCACCATGGCGGTGACGACGACGAGGCCTAGGAAGGGAACGACACGGAACCGGGGAAGACTCGGCAATGGTTGCCCACGCGGTGGGGAGTACGAGGGTTTACTGGTCCGGCTGCCGTCGTCGGAAAATAACATGAGGTGTGGGTGAGTAGAGGAATGGCCTGACCAGCAATGAAGTAGGGTGGGGTGGTGCGGCCTGTGCGGCAGCACAACCGGCCATGGGAGGCAGGAGCAGGCAGTCCCACCGGAGCTGGTTTGGGCGGCTGGAGCAAGAAGATCAGATATTGAAGAAGCAGCACGGCCGTTGGATTAACATCCATGGGTCACTGCTGCTAGAATCATTTGTGGACTAAGTTGACAAAGCCAAACTACACGTCAGCCTTGTAGACCCACAAGTCAGCCTCCAAATCTGTCCCAAACAGCATACAGCCCAAAATTTCTAGCCAGATTCAAATTAATTTTAAATCTAAATATAACTTAATTTAAATTCAATGAAATTTTACCCGCACAAAAACAATGAAATTTAAAATATCAAAATCCGAAAGAAAACAGTATTTTGGAACTAATTGCCTGTTTGCTGTATTTTTTCATTTTACAGCCCATTTATTATTACTTATAGCCCATTTCTTATTACTTATAGCCCATTTTCTGGGCAAAATGCATCCCTCCTCGTCTTGAAAGATTTCCGGCCCAGCAGGGCATAGAAAAGCAAGTAGGCCTATGTTGGTTATTCTGCAAAAACCAAAATAGCTGGCTAGCCATTTTCAGAAAGGAAAAAACAAACTAGGCTGGTCATGTGCTAAACATATGAAATAAAAGCCTGGGCTAGACGGGCCACGGGTCCCGCACAACCCAGTTGATACCCTTCTCCATCCCGAAAAAACAAAATTACTGCACGCGCTGCTGGGTCCCTACTGTCATCCTCACCATGTACAGTCATCTCCGTATTCCTCTCGGTTGTTGGCCATGATGACAACACCGGAGGGCGGCGCCGCGGCAAGCGAACCAAGGCGGAGGACGATGGTGAGGCCTCGGACGGGAACGAATAGGAGCCGGGGAAGATCACAGCCAGCCGTGGGAGGCGGGAGCAGGCGGTCCCGCCGGCGCTGGTTTGGCTTTGGCGGCTCGAGGAAGAAGAGACTGAAGAAACGCGACAGACATTGAATGTCAATCCAACGGTCAAGGTTGGCACAATCGTTTGTTGACTAAGCGGACACCAAGTAGCATACTTTTTTATATATAGGAAGAAAACTGCGAGGAAAATGCATTTGTCTGCCGTCCTCCTCACAGGGAACGTTCGCCACATAAGTGATTAGCACCCTTGGTTTTCAACCAAGAGGTCTTGGGTTCGAGTCCCAGGAACTCTCAATTTTGTCTTCTTCCTTCCTCGCAAAAAAAGGGAAAGAAAATCAAAGACCTGGGAAGGCGTACGGAACAAGCTAGTGTACCAGTAAAGAGACGTTGCCAAGTTTTAGAAAAAAGAAAGACGTGCTCCTTTAGCTGGTTCGAATCCAAACCTAGACTATGACTATATATGGTGCTATGCTACTCTGCAAGTAATGAAACTGACATATCCAACGTTCGCTTCTCCTCTTCTCTACTTACTCTGCCTAGCATCAGAAGCTCTGGCCGCAGCAACCATGTCCGCTGGCTGCTTGTCCACCTGCTCTTCAGCAGGAAACAACCAGATATGCGCCAAGTCACCACCTGTACCATCGCATGTGGGTCTCATCACACCCCCGCCGGCACACGCACTGCAGCCGATTGCTCATCACAACCCGCTGTTGTTGGTGTGGTGCCACTACTGCAAATCACGCAGTCATCCGTCGCGTCTCAACCACAATCCGCAACCCTGGCCGAGTCTTCTACAAATGCCCGAATCATGGGGTAATAATATGATTAAGTGTTGTTCTGCTGCTTTCAGTTGCTGATTTTTCTAATAGTTTGGTTGATGATCTTCCAATTTGATTCATGCAGAAAAGGGAAGATTCGTGTGATTTGTATTTCTGGGAAGTTGCTGATGTGGGGGAATGCAACTACGCTGATTATTTGGTTAGCCGAGGAATACCAATACCAGCAGGTTGGGGTGTTGGACAAGTAACTGAAGGAACGATAGAAGAGGAAGATGCAGAGCAGAAGGTTAAAGATGCAGTTCCTCTGATCATGGCCAAGCAACAGCTGCTGAACGGCCTTGACAACAATGAGGAGATGAAAGAGCTTGTGAAGATAATGGGCAAAATCGATGTGCTCTGTAGGATGATTGTCTCTTTATTTGCAGTGTATGTAGCACTCGTGATGTATTCAGTGGCTATGACATGAGCACTTTGCTGAAACTAGTAATGAATGAAACCTATTTAGCAGGCTAGGCGTAGTGTTGTGAACATCTAATGATTTCTATTAACGGAAATCAGGGGGTATCCCCTTTTTCTCATATAAATAAATAAATAGCAGAGCCCCTGTCGGGTCAGCTTTGTTCTCATTCGAAGACATTGAGCAAATTGCAGTCCAACAACAAACTATGTCATCAAATTCAAGTTTCACAGCCAAATATGAGTACAACTAAACAACAATGTCATCATGTTTTAGTTGTCATACAATCACCAAACACAAATCAGCATACATAACAAGTGATGTTCTCACACAAAATACTAAACAACATGTTCATCAGGTTTCAGTTGTCGTAGCAAACACAATTTCACATAGTAGATAAAAAACGTCTTTTGACAGGCAAATACGACAAAAGCAATGTAATCATCATCTGCAGTAGCAGCATCAACATCTTCGCCATGTGTATCAGTCTGAATCGTAATTCCCCACGGTATCATCTTCTTCGTCGTCCTCAACGTCCTCGAACATTGGCTTCTTCTTGATCAACTCTTGTATGTCCACAACACGATAGGCAATCTTTTCGCCGGCATCATTGACGTGTTGGTTCTCAAAGATATTAGGAACATCTGTGTTATCTTGTACATCAGGAGCAGTGTAAGCATCATCTTGTTGTGCAACTTCATTAAACGAATTCCTATGCCCAACCCTTTGCAATACTCTCCAGTCATCGCTATGTGCAAATGTGTCTTCAAAGAAAAAATATTTGTGTTTCTTGATTTGCCAAAATAAAAGGCTCGTTGGTCTAGTATGCCGCCTTGACATTGATGGATTTGAAATAATCATCAGCTCTGGGTTTTGCGATCCTGGAAAACAGGTTATACCAACGACAGCACAACAGAACCACACACCGATGATCCTCGAAACTGGAGATATACTGCAACTGAACAATGTCTGTTATGTTAGCATACATTTCAGTTGTCTCTTTGTCATAGTATCCGTGCTCATGATGGCACTGTTTTGTGTCTTCCTGCCTTCATTTCGTGCAAGGGTGTTGTAGCGCACATCTCCAACAACGCAAGATTCATAATGTCTTACCAGAGTATCAGGACCCATTGCTAGTGAGTAAAGGGCATCATTAACTACCTGCCCATCCTCCCGCATCTTCTTAACCTATGGTTAGAAAATAGACAAGCTGATCATCTTATGTACTCAATATATTAAAAAAACTGACAGTGCACTTCAAAAGCTTACATGGTTCTTGAACCATTTAGCAAATCCTACCATAACCTGTTTGTCAATGTTTCTTGGATTTTGCGGCAGTAACTCCTCTTTGTAGATGTTGCACAACATAGTGATCGCGTCAAACATCTAAATATATAAGAACATGCTGCAAGTTTAGTAGATTACGATGTATAAGCTGTAGTACTGCACTTACTTGATATAAGGTAGTATCTCAGGACAGTTATTCAACACATACCAAACTATTTTGTCCAAATCTTTAGGTGTGTCCTCTTGTCGACTCTTCCCTGTAACTCCAACAGAATAATCGAAAACATTGAGCCCGGGATTGTCTTCACCCACCTCTTTGCTAAGCTGATCAGCTGTTTCAATGTATTTTGAGCAGAATGTCAACGCTTCTGTAGCAATGTAGGCCTCTGCAATGGAACCCTCGGGTCTAGCTCTATTCCTAACATAGCCCTTGAAAGTGCCTAGCCGCCTTTTAGTAGGGTACATCCAGCCATACTATACTGGACCTCTAAGTAGTGCCTCATCAGGTAGATGAACAGCCAAATGCACCATCACATCAAAGAAGGCTGGAGGATATATCTTCTCAACGTCGCATAGGATAGTTGGTATCTTGTCTCTAAGATGCTCCAAAGCATGTATCCTGATATTTCTACTGCAGAGTTCCCTGAAGAATTGTCCCAACTCTGCAACTGCTCTGTATAAGTCAGGGCGGCCCAATCCTCTAAGGATAACAGGTAAAACCCTTTGAAGTAGGATGTGGCAGTCATGAGTTTTCAACCCTTGTACCTTGTTTCCATCTGCACTGACTCTCCTTTCAGGGTTGGAGGCAAATCCATGTGGGAATCTCACACGTGACAGGACCTTGCAGAATTCTTTTCTTTTTACCTTGTCCAAGACGTACACAGGTGGTGCCATATCCCGTGGTTTACCTTCATCTTGCACCTGCAAATCCTTTCTGATACCTAGGTGTGTCAAATCAATCCTAGATTTTAAGGTATCTTTCGTCTTGCCTTCAATGTTAAGAAGTGTGCCGATAATGCTGTCACATATATTTTTCTCGATGTGCATCACATCAAGATTATGCCACAGATCCAAATCTTTCCAATACTCCAAGTCCCACAAAGTGGACCTGCGGGTAAACAATAAGCTCTCTTCTACCGTGTCGTGCTTCCTTTTCCCGCTACCATTACCAGGATGGTTTCCTGGTGTAATATGTCTGGCCTTCTCTAATTCCACTTGCAACAAATCGGCGGTGAGCCTCTTTGCCGCATCACGGCTTTCATGCTTTGCATTGAACACATGTCTTCGGTATTTTCTAGGATGAGTCTTGTCCTTGGCAAGGAAACGGTGGTGTCCAATGTAATAGATCTTTCTACGTATGACAGCGGATTCCTGTCACAGCGAACACATGCATCGTAACCATGTGTCGTTCGCCCTGACATAGTGCCCAAAGCCGAATAATCATGGATGCACCAAATAACAACAGCACGCAGAAAGAAATCAGCTGGTGGGCTGCTATATAGGTCTCGAGTGAGAACACCCTTCCATAGCTGTTGAAGTTCCTCCACAAGAGGCTCCATGAACAAATCAAAATCCTTTCTAGGACTTTTTGGACCTAGGATGAGCAAGGCCATCATGTAGTTTGATTCTTTGGTGCAGACATTTGGAGGCATGTTGTAAGGGATAACAAGCACTTGCCACATGCTATATGTGGCGCTCTGGTGGCCAAATGGGTTAAATCCATCTGAAGCTAAACCAAGTCTAATGTTTCTCGGGTCAGCAGCAAACTCTTTGTGTTTATCATTGAAGCTTTTCCACTCACTACCATGAGATGGATGGCTCATTACATTTTGATCTCTGTACTCCTGGTTCCTAGAATGCCATAGTACATCCTCTCTTGTTTCAGCATCATGAAACAACTTCTGCAATCTTGGTGTAATTGGAAAATGTCTCAGAACATTATGAGGAATCCTCTTCACAACATCACCATCTATCCATGTTGATGATTTGCATTTCGGGCATTCATTTAAGTTGGCATAATCCTTCCGGAACAGAACACAATTATTCTTACAAACATGGATCATATCATATCCAATTCCAACTACATGAAGGAAATTCTTCATTTTACTGTAGGTGTGTGGCAGCTCAGACGCATCTGGGAAAGATTTGCAGAAAGCAGCCAACATCGCATCGAATGATTTGTTGGTCATCCGCTCAGATGTCTTCACCTGAAGAAAGGTGACCATAGCTGAGAATACTAACAGCTTATTTCCTGGGGTGACAGCCACGTTGCATTGTTCCAACATGCGGGCCCACCGTTTTTCTTCTGCAGGTGAAAGTTCACGGAATGCACGAGCATTTCGTAGCATTGTTTCAATGTTGGTCAAACTCACTGGCTCCGCCACCACCTCCTCCTCCTCCTCTTCCACCTGAGCATCAGGTAGATCAAGATGGTGATATGCTGCTTCCACGTAGTCAATAACATTGATGTTCACAGCTTCACCATGATGAACCCACCTAGTATATGTGACCGACATCCCATACAAGTGTAGATGATTTTGCACAGTTGACTGGGGTCTTGTAACTGAATTCATACAACTGCTACACGGGTAGAGCACATCTAATTTCGGACCACCATACTCAGCTCTGATAAAGTTCATGAAGTTTTCAACCCCCTCGACATCTGCAGCGGAGAATCTTTGAGCAGAAGTTATCCAAGTCATGTACATCTGTTAGACATACAAATTAGTTCTTCTACTAAATATTATAGGAAAAACATATATGCTTTTTTATGAAGTCCAGAAAAAAATACCTAGGTCGATGTCTAAAGCTATGGCAAGATATTTGGACGAGCAGATCTAAGTAATGAAATATATGTAAAGCTAATTCAGCAAACAGATTTGAGTGCTAAATTATGGCAGGCTGTTTCAGCAGTCAATGAGGCTGAGCACACAGCCATTGAACTATTGAAGGCCATCACAGCAACAAAGATCGAGTATAAAACGGTGTAGAGCTATTTCACCTAACAGATTGGCTACTAGACCATGGCAATCTACGTCACAATAAATATATGGCAGGATATTTTAGCAACTAATTGGCCTTGGCATGCCATCTCAGCTAAGCAGATTGAGTGCAGAATAGGGCAAGGAAGCTTCTTAAGAAGAGCATATTGACAGTAAACTACTTCGGCAAACAGTGAGATTAACAGCGTCTATCAGCTAACATTCAACGCTACACCGACATGAACGGGGCCTCAGTCTAGAATGCGCGTACCGTGGGAGAAGCTGACCACCGTGCGTCTCCACACGAACATCGCCAGCAGGGGCGGCGCTGACCGCCGTGCGCCTCCACAAGAACGTAGCCAGAGGTGGCGGCACGGCTAGAGGACGGCAGTCTACGAGAGCATAGTGTGGGAGCGAGAGGATCGCTGAACCGCGCCGCCGACGTATCGATGCGGCGGGGAGGGCGGCTTTGGCGGAGCGAATGGAGTGGAGGGGGACAGGGGGGAGGGGGTTTGGGGAATATTATTGGCTAGTTGGCCAAAGGGCGGTTGAGTCGGATTTGGGGGAAATTTTTGGGTGTGGGCGGAGGATTTTTGCACGGTGGGCGGGGGGAGTTTGGCGCATGGTCGGTTTCTCCAAGTGCAGTCCCACGTGTCAGTGAACAGGCAAGCCGAAGTGCGTTCCGTTTGCGTGAGCCGTGCGCAGGACCGAACGTGTGTGGGGTGCAATGCGACCGCGACAGGAGTGTTGTGAGTGTACCACCTTCTTTCCTTTTAAACTAGGTGCTTCACCCCCTCAAAAAAAAATGGTTGCTTCGCCCGATCCATCGATACTACTTCTAGTAATCCGGTAATCCCGACTAAAACGGCGCGGCCGGGGCTTTTCCCGCGCGATATGCTGGAGGTTGGCTTAGTTGGCTTTTTTAGGACGAGTAATGCTACACCTACGTAATCCCAGTTACGTAATTAACGTAATGTGAAATGTGTGAGCTATTGATTGTAGATTGCGGGGAGGGAGGGGCCCACCACCATGAAAATCAGGGGAGGAGAGAGAGAGGCAATTTACGTTAACCCTTTCGTAGGTTCCCGTAGATGTAGAAAGATGTGAAATGCGTGAATGTGTAGTGGACGTACTATTGGAGTGCCTAAGATAATTTGTGTATGTATAGACCCTATGTGTTTATTTTACTTCGCATGTTAGATTTGTCTTGGTTCAATAAAAAGCAGAGTTGGTGATGATGGTGTGCCTGTCATCCTGCAATATAGGTCGTCCGATCTATCTAACGGATAGGAAGGAAACTATGACAATTTACCCGCACTCCTCTCCACATGTGCAGATAAGGCTTTCCCTCGTTCATCCTTTTCTCCCACAAGATCTTGATCTTCCATGCAACGCACGGGCATCTT
Source organism: Triticum aestivum (assembly GCF_018294505.1). Classification (NCBI taxonomy): domain Eukaryota; kingdom Viridiplantae; phylum Streptophyta; class Magnoliopsida; order Poales; family Poaceae; genus Triticum; species Triticum aestivum. The sequence continues at coordinate 469,233,912 of NC_057813.1, forward strand.
GCTAGTACTCCTAAAATATGTATATTATTGTGAAAGTTCATATACACCGGCCGAGATTAATGCAAACACGGCGGATTTTCATTACATTTCGAACTTTTATAGGACAGAAAAATAAAAGAAACCCGACCCTAAACCTATTCTATGGCGGCGACCGACATCCTCCATCTGCGATCTCTATGTAGGGACAATTGCATTTTTACCCCTAGTTGGTTCCTACCCACGGGTTTTGCCCTTACTTTTCGAGCTTGCTCAGTTTTGCCCTTACTTTTTCCATTGAGGTCCCTCGAATGCCCTTTGACCGTTTGACCAAAACTTTGAAAATTCATAACTAATTCATACAAACTCAGAAAAATGTAAATAAGATATCAAAATGTTTAGATAAACATTACCTTTATGGGCATATCATTTGCATTCAGGACAAAAGCATCATTTAAACTACCCGGTGTAATTAATGTTATTAACATTATTAAAAATAAATAGGTATAAACAATATTTTTCATGAATAAAAATTACATGCAAATGTAGGTGATGTTTTCTGAACATCCTGATAACTTATTTGCATTTTTCTGAGTTTGTATCAACTTGTTATGAATGTTCTAACGACTTTGACCATTATTTGAAAACTTCATAACAAGTTGATATGAACTCAGAAAAATGCAAATAAGTTATCAGGATGTTCATAAAACATCACCTACATTTGCATATAATTTTTATTCACGAAAAAATATTGTTTATACCTATTTATTTTAATAATGTTAATAACATTAATTACCTCGGGTAGTTTAAATGATGTTTTTTTCCTGAATGCAAATGATATGCCCATAAAGGTAATGTTTATCTGAACATTTTGCTATCTTATTTGCATTTTTCTGAGTTTGTATGAATTAGTTATGAATTTTCAAAGTTTTGGTCAAACGGTCAAAGGGCATTCGAGGGACCTCGATGGAAAAAGTAAGGGCAAAACTGAGCAAGCTCGAAAAGTAAGGGCAAAACCCGTGGGTAGGAACCAACTAAGGGTAAAAATTCAATTGTCCCCTCTATGTACGGGGGCGGGGTTCAAGACCTGTGAAGTGTAGGTGCGGTCTCCGGCGAGGAAGAGTAGAACACGGGATACGGACCGGCCAGTTGGCACACCATGCCCTGCCGCCTCCCATGCCCTACTCATCCTCGGATGAGTCCCCGACCTCGGAGGTGCCGGACGCTGGACGGCGGCAAGTAGGACGCATGGCTGACAGTGCTCCCGTCGTCGGCCGCCAGCGTGGCCACCGCTTGTGCGGTCGCGTCCGCGTCCGGCTACGCCGCTATTGCGTCGCGAGAGGCGAATTGAGCGAGGGCGGCGACCTCGAGCTTCAACCCCAAAGACAAGCTCTCCCGCAGAGCGTTCGCACTTGCGGTCATGGCGGATGTGGTGCCAGGTAGGAGGACGATGCGCTATGGTGTGGAGGTTAGCTAGGCGTTGCCGCTTTAAGTAGCGCATTCCGGTGAGGCCAAGCATCCGGGTGCGTCATTAAGTGGCCGGAGTTGGTTCCTCGGGCACCGAGCCTCTTAACAACGACATACAAACGGACGGCATGAATGCGGGCAACTGGCGCCAGCTGGGAACGCACCGCGCGACGGTGCGAGGGACGAGGGTTTTGGTGTGCCAGGATAGTCAGCTACGGTCGTGGCAACGTTGGAAATGCCCTTTGCTCACATGTGATCCCTGCATGTCATTGAAAAAGCAAGACGAACCGGCATGGTCTCAGGTCCAGAGGATGCAGTTGGCCGCGCTACACCACTCCGCGGACGTGTCGCGGCGCCCCGTGCATCCTCGATGAGCCGGGTGTTGGGGTGTGTTTGGATTGTGGCCAAAATGCACCTTACCAAAATTTTGGTCATGACCCAAAGATTGCTCTTTATTTGGATGGTTGCCATTTTTTGGCATGCCAATGAACTCTAGCCAACTCTAGTTCATTTTTCTTGCCAATGTCGGCCAAATAATGGGCAACCAATACCTCAACCAAAATTTTGGTCATGACCCAAAGATTGGTCTTTGTTTGGATGGTTGCCATTTCTTTGGCATGCCAATGAACTCTAGCCAACTCTAGTTCATTTTTCTTGCCAATGTCGGTCAAATCATGGGCAACCAATACCTCAACCAAAATTTTGGCTACCCAATGCTTTGATGGGGCAACCTTGCGCACAAACCAAACATACCGTTGGTCGTGCCACAGCACTAACACCACCCTTGGCACACTGAAACTGACCATGTCTAGCGACAATATGAGTGTGTCACTCACCGCGGTCGCCGTGTCCAGAGGCGGTGCTGGAGCTGCGCCCCGTTGTTGGCCCCAACGACCCACATGAACGGTTGTCGGTGGCGAGGAGGTCGTGGGCCAGCTCCTCCATTGGACTAGTCTGCGCTACGTCGTCCCGACGGGTGTGCCCCACATGTTGGTTTCCCTGTTTTCCCGGCCATATTCGAGCGTCAGTGCTCCGTGTTGCGCATTAGGCCTTTCACTATGTAGGCCAAGCGAGACAACTTATTGTTTATTTGAGCCGTTCAAGTATAATCATGTGGCGTTTGCTTATTTCTCATTCCTCTCCAACCCTCTTCTCCATCGATCATGTCGCCCTCTAGTCGAGTCCATCCTCCTGCATGCCTCATTTGAACATTCCGCCAAGTACCATTTGCATGTACCCACCCTAGTCCTCTTTCAATAGATCTCCGGACCCCGAGATGAAATCGAGAGGGAACGAGTGGGGACACGTGATACCTAAGGCAGATTCAAAATTTTGAACCGGTGATCATAGCATCCGCAAATCATATATAAAGGGTATTCAATGTTCGTTTTGTTTTTTAACGTACAATATACTCCCTCCTATCCTTTCTAGTTTACATATAAGTTTTATGTGTAGTCAAAGTATCTCTACTTTGATAAAAAAAAGGTATCATTATTCAACAACGCCCAATCAATATTATTAGATTCGTACGTACTCCTAGATTTGTACTTGAGATGGTTTCCAATTTGACTATTGACAAGATTAATAGTACATGAGATGTATAATGTGAAAATTATATCATTGGAAACTCTTTTCACATACGAATTTGACCGTATGCTTTGTGTAAGTTGCATGTCATATATTATTACTCTAACATTTGGTCAAAGTTAGCCTCGAAAAACGCATTAGACCCTGTATGCTTTGTGTAAGTTGCATGTCATATATTATTACTCTAACATTTGTGTAAGTTGCATGTCATATATTATTACTCTAACATTTGGTCAAAGTAGTATAGTGGAAGTGGATCCTCTGACGTAGGTATCCCTACCTTACCCTCCCTTTCGGTCACTTACTGGCGGACCCCATGCTTGCTAGGCCCCGCATGTCAGTTACTCAATGGGTTCGGCCACGTCAGGGGATCCTCATCCGTAGTATACCCCCTCTATTTTTATTCACTCCGCATAAAATGGAGGGAGTGGTGGTATAATAAATGATGCAGGCGGGGGAGAGGGAGGGACGTCGGTTTGCTCTCAAGTGCGGTCCCACAAGCGAGCGAAAATGCAAGACGAAGCGCCTTCCATTCGGTGAGCGACGTGGAGGGTCCAGCATGCCGGGCTGCAATGCGAACGCGACAAGAGCAATGTACAGTCAAAACTGATTGACCGGTCGTCACCGGAACCACTATTCACACCACAACCTTCGCTGCTCGGCCTACGCCAGCCACTGCCCTAAAACCACACCAAATCTCCAGCCCATTCCCCCACCTTTCGATCCCCTAGCCCGCATCAAGCGTCCCCTAGTTCGCCGGAAAGCCATGGTGCGCCGCAAGATCACTTACTAAAAGATGCTGACGCCGGAGCGCCGCGCAGAAATCACGGCGGCGGTCAACGCCACAGACCTCCATTCCCAACCTCGCTTTGCGGCGGGCCAATCCCCGAGTTCTCTGGAGCCAAGCTACGAGGAGCAGGAAGCCGATCCAATGTTCATGGCGGAGGTCGCGGCGCAGAAGGCCCCCGATGGGTATGAGACGATGGACGTCGACTTTGTGCCGGCGTCCGAGTCCCCCATGGTGCAGGCGGACCAGCGGTTCAACATGGCGATACTAAAGGAGGACCGGGAGGCAGAGGCTCAACTCGATGCGGAGCGCGTGCATGCCGCTGCCATCGAGGCTCTCCTGCAGGCGGAACCGGATGTCGTGGATGTGAACCGGGTGGCGGAGGCCCAACTTGAGGCAGAGCGCGCGGATGCTGCTGCCATCGAGGCCCTCCTGCAGGCGGAACCGGATGTCCTGGACATGAACCGGGCGGCAGAGGCTCGACTCGATGCAGAGCGCGCGGATGCCGCTCTCATCGACGCCCTCCTCTAGGCAGAATCGGATGTCTTGGACATGAACCGGGCGGCAGAGGCTCGACTCGACGCAGAGCGCGCAGATGCCGCTCTCATCGATGCCATCCTGTAGGCAGAACCGGACGTCCTGGACTTGAACCGGGTGGAGGAGGCTCGACTCGATGCGGAGCGTGCGGATGCCACTGCTGTCGGGGGTTGGGTGCGACATATGCCAAAGGATGGCTTATCATGGTGGGGGCGAGTAGAACGTCGCCGGTGCCTGGAAACGGGATGAAGCGAAGACATGCACGCCGGCGGATCTTACCCAGCTTCAGGGCTCTCCGAGGAGATAACACCCCTACTGCTGCTCTGCGGGGTCCCCGCATGGTCATTAAGGCAAAGTGAATACAAGGGTGCTCCTAGAGCTGTTTCTGGAGGTAGGAGAAGGCAAGGCTAGCTCTCTCCTCCCTGTGTGGTCTGTCTAATGCTAATGGATGCCAGCCCTTTGCATGGGTGCCCTGGGAGGTTTATATAGGCCTACCCCCCAGGGTTACAATGGCAATACCGACTGGGCGCGGGTCCCAGCCGTCTGTCTCTCAGGCGCCGTCCTCTCCGCCGACTCCTGGGGCCCGCCGACTAGTGGGTCCCGCTGACTGGCCTGGTACGAGGGCGTCAGCCCGTGTCCGCCGCGGGCGGGTCTTGCCGGCTACAGATTACTGTAGCCGTGATTCTAGTGACACAGGCTTGGTCATGGGGTCATGGCAACAGTGCCGCCGCCTGACGGGCGATCACTATTGCCATTCCCATGTCGCGTCTGGTTAATGGCGTGTGGGGCCCGTAGGAGGGGCCGGCCGACTCCAGGGGGCCGACTCCCAACGGGTCCGACTCTCGGCGCTCTCGCCGTCTTCAGTACTCTCGCTGACTGGTAGGCCCCGCTGTCTCCGGGCCGTACAGACAGGTGGTCGCGGGCACAGGGCCCTGCCCCAAGGGCTGATGTCAGGGCTGGCATGGCCACAGTGCCGCGCCGGGCGGAGATCTCCGTGGGTACGGCGCGCTGTGGCCATACCTGCCCATAATTAGCGGGTGGTTGGAAGTCGCGGGCCGACTCCCCATAGTCGGCTCCCTGGGAGTCGCCTCTGGGACTCGGCTTAACTGGAAGTCGCCTCTGGTGACTCGGCTCATCTTGGAGTCGCCTTTGTGGACTTGGCTTTGTCTTGGAGTCGCCTCTGGGGACTCGGCTTGTCTTGGAGTCGCCTCTGGGGACTCGGCTTGTCTTGGAGTCGCCGCAGGTACTTGAGGGGCGCGGTCTGCCCCGATGTCTTGAAAGGTTCTGGGGCTCGGGTTAGCCTACCCGTGGCCCATTACTCCGATAGTATTCCCCGAAGCTGGTGAGGCTCCGAGGGTGATACGTCGTGCGCCTCAACAGTTTCATTCTTCTGGTGGGGGAATGCAGGCCTTGATGGCCGTCTTCCTTCGGGTCGGCTGGATGGAGTCTGATCCACCGAAGGCCGTCTTGCCTCTCGAGGAGTTTCAAACGTCGCGGCGGGAACCAGGCGGCGTGTCTGATACGCTTCCCGCAGTCGCCCGCCGCGGCCCCGTCGCGCGGCGCCACGTGGCAGGGGCAGTCTGCCTGCCCACGCGCGCGACGGGACAGGCCGTCAGGCGGGGCCCGCCACTACCGCGCCTCGGCACGCGAATGGATCCGCTGTGGCCGTGCGGGCGGTTGGGTTCCCCACATCGTTACTGCGCGCAGTAACTTCGTGGCTTTAATCGTGGGGGCGTGGGGTCTCGCGCGCAGTTAATCCCATGCCGCCGCATCGGCTTCTCAGCCTACGGGCTTATAAATAGGCGGGGGGAGCGGGACGGCGAAGTGCGCGCTCGTTCTTCCTTGCTTCCCCCGCTTCCTCCTTCTTCTTCTTCTTCTTCCTGCCTTCGCCGCACCACGCCGCACCGCACCGCAGTGATGAGCTCCTCCTCCGCCGCGGCTCCTGCCGTTCGCTCCGGCGTATGGGACGGCTCTACGGTGGACGATGACGCCATCGAGCACCTCCGCAGGACGCGCCGGCTCCCCGGCGCGCACCTGGTGCGAGCCCGCGCCATGCCGGAGGGGAGATAAGGCCGGCGCCGGAGGAGGGCGAACGGGTCATATTTCGCTCGCACGTCATGCGCGGCATGGGCCTGCCGGCGAGCGGCTTCCTCCATTCTTTCTTGGAGTTCAACGGACTCCAGCCGCACCACCTCACCCCGAACACGGTGGTGCTGCTGGCCGCCTTCGCCGCCCTGTGCGAGGGTTTTCTTGGCGTTCTCCCCACCATCGAGCTGTGGGGAGAGTTCTTCCAATCGAAGCTCGGCACACACGTCGCCGGCATACCGGCTCAGTGCGGCGCCTTCAACGCAATGCGAAGGTCGACCGCCGACAATCCATTCCCCTCCATCGCGCTGATCAAGTCGGTGAAGATGTGGCAGTGGTCGTACTTCTACGTGAAGAACGTCGCCACGGAAGGCGACTGGGTCAACCTGCCGCACTATGAAGCCGGCGCGCCGGCTGGGAGGCTTCCCAGCTAGTCCAATCGGGCCAAGACGCTGACTCCTACCGGTGCCGCCGCCGTCGCGCGACTCTGAGTGCTGACACAGCCGGAAGGCCTGGTCGGAGCCAACTTGCTGGCCGCCTTTGTGGCGCGCCGAGTCCTCCCACTCCAAGGCCGACCTCATCTGATCTGTCAGATGAGCGATCACCGGGACCCGAGCCGGATGTGCACCAGGGAGATGCCCCACGCGGAGGTGGCGAACATGGTGAACCACATCGCGAACTGCGAGCTTACGGAAGACTGGCAGTTCGGCAAGGAGCCGTACGCACGTGCCAACCCTCCGCCTGTGGTAAGTCAAATCTTTTGTCTTCTGTTTTTCTTTGTAGCCGAATCCGACTTCTGATCTTCTTGGTTCTTCGAGTCAGAACCCCCTCATCCAGCCTACAGCCGGCGCCACAGGGCCGCCCCGCGAGTTCGCTCCAGACCGAGCGGAGAGCGACATCGACGACCCCGACTTGGGGGCGGCGACGATGGAGGCCGACGCCGAAGGCGGAGGAGGAGGAGCGGAAGGCGGCTTCCGGCCCTCGGCGACCTTCGCCGACTAGCCAGAAGACGAGGTCGAAGGGGAAGTTGTCCCGCGCCGCCAATCGAAAGCCGGCCATCCAGGTGCGAGTTCCTCCGCCGGCTTGGCCGGTCAAGTCGGCGCGAAGAAGCGCCAGGCCGTGCCGAGTTCGCTCGGCGGTCGGCCGAAAAAGTTCAAGGGGGCGGCTGCCGCAACCAAGCGGGAGGAGGCGATCGCGAAAGCCAACCGCTTCCGCAAGGAAGTGAAGAAACTGCCGCTAGTCTCTGCGTAAGTGTTGACTGTCTTTGTCTTGTTTTCTTTGAAGGATCTTTTCCGAGTCTTTTTCATTCCGTTTTCTGCTTCAGGGCCCCTATTTCTCTTGAGAGGGTCGCCGTACCCTCTGTCATGGGGTCGGCCGAGACGTCCGCCAATACTCGGCGGATTGAGCCCGCCGCCGACCTCCGGGAGGCGACGGAGGGCAACGCGTGGGAGAAGCACGACGAGGAAGAGGCCAACCGTCTGGAGAAGGCGGAGGCCGAGAAAGCAGCGGCCTCCGCCCTGAAGAAGCTGGAGGAGGCCGAAGCCGCCGCTGCAGCAAAACAGCGGGCGGAGGAGACCGCGCGCCGCCAATCGGCGTTGCTTGTCGTCTCGCTGAACTCCGCGCCGCCGCCCCCGAAGTTCACGGGGCAGACTGGAGAAGTCGGCAGGGAGCACTCCATCGTGGAGAAGGACGGTGGCGAAGCCTCCGCGTCGGGCACGGCCACGCCGCCACCGCCGCCTCCGCCGCATGGCAAGCAGCCGGCGGGCCCTCTAGTGTCGCCGACTGAGGATGAGGTGGTGGTGAGGCTGCTCCTTCAAGTCGCCTCGCCATCGCGCCGCCGTCTCGAGAAGGCGGTCTCGGTGCCACGCCCCTTGGAAGCCGGCACCGCCAGCTCAGCCATTCCAGATGCTGAGGCATCAAGCGCTGCGCTTCCTGGATGGGTGCGAGGAGGCGGCAATGGTCCGCTGAACCAGGCGCTCCTGGATGTGCAGGCGAAGCTGCGAGCTGAGGGCGAAGCCATCCAAGGCTGCACCAGGGCGCATCTGGCATCACGAGCGTCTATCTGGGTACGTTTTCTTTTTTGACTTTGTCTCTTCTCGTTCTTCTCTGTGGCGCGCCCCCACTGGGTGTAGTCCCCAAGTTTCGGGCCGGCTACTGCGCAGGCGGCCCGGAACTCATTATGGCGAGTTCCTCATCTTTGTCTTTGTCTGATTGCTTATCGCAGGAGTATCACAACCTCCGTGTCACCGCCTTCAACCGCAACGTTGAGCAGCTGGGGAAGCGGACTGCCGACTTGTCGGAGAGCCGGAGTAAGTTCTTCTTCTTTTTTCGCGGGGGCGCACTGGCGCACCCGCGGGCTGTAGTCCCCGAGATTCGGGCCGACTGCTGAGCAGTCGGGCCGGATCTTCTTGGCGACCTTCCTTGTTGACGACTTAACGTCTTTATTTTTGTTCTTCAGAGGCCAATGCCGCTCTTCAGGAACGGTTGGGCGAAGTCAGCATGGCCCTTCGCGCCAAGGAGGAGGAGTGCGGCAAGCTCGCCACAGAGCGCGACTTGCTGGCCGCACAGTTGGTGGAGCAGAAGGAGCTGCTGAAGGCGGCTTAGGACGAGGCGGAGAAGAAGGAGACCGCTCTCCTGGCCGAGTTCGAGATCGAGCGCTCCTCCTGGACTGACAAGGAGGCGATGCTGACTTCCGGCTTCCACGAGATCGAAGACATTGTGGACGGTGAGTTTCTTTGCTTTCTTTCTTCGAACCGCCGACTGCAAGTCAAGCCGATTTTTGATTCTTTCTTTTTGCTTCTTTCTGTTTGGGGCAGACTTCTTCCCTGGCCACTCGCTGGCGGTCACCCGAGCCATTGAGGTTGATCGCGAGGCGCGGAGGGCGAATGGCGAGGAGATCGCCACCAATGCTCCCCTGACCGTCGATGAGGAGCTCCTGAGCATCGAGACCCATCTGCGGCCGGCCCATCAGCTGCTGCGCCGGCTTCAACGCGCTGGGGCCCAAGCGATCTCCACCCCGTGGCCAGGCATGCCGGCGCTGTGCACTACCAGTCGGACTGCCGACTGGCTGGAGGTCGCGGCTGGCCGTCTTGAGGCTTGGAAGGATTCCTTGGCTCGGGATGGAGCGCGCCGGGCCTTGGAATTCGTCAAGGCTTGGTATCCAGGGCTGGACCTGGACTGGCTGGCCGTGTTCCGGTCAGAGGCCCAGGCAGAACTGGCGGCTGTGGAAGGTGCCCTCATCGAGCGTGCGGCGGCGATCGCTGACTACACCGACACCAGCGTCTTCGTTCCTGAGCGGGCAGCGAACGGCGAGGAGGTGCCTCCGGAGTGGTTTGGGATGAACCCCGACTACGACGAGGACTCGGCAGAGGTGATCGGCTCCAGCACCGAGGAGGAAGACGAGGCGGGGGTTGGAGACGAGACGGAGGCGCCAGAAGACAGAGCGGACGACCAGCCTTAGCTCGATCGCGCCTCCAGCAACGAGCCGCGTCCGACCGGGCCGGCTGCCACCGGAGACGATCAAGCCGAGACCGCCCGGCCGGCCGCTCCGACGCCTGACACCGCCGTCTCCGCCGACCCTCCGAACCCGGTTGCCGCTCCTTAGGCTGCCGTCTTGCCTTTATTTTTCCTGTCTTAATAGTCCTTGAAAGAACTTGTCAATTCGCACAATTCCACCCGCTGGGTGTATCTTGAATTTGGCCAGAGGCCTATGTTATGTAAATATCTATCTGCCTTCTATCTTTCCTTGCTCATTGCTCTTTTTGGCTTTTTCCCTTGCCGCCTTTCCATAGTCGCCGCTTTGCCAGACGAACAGCCGCTCCGCGGACTGCCGCAGGTCAAATGCTTGGCTAATTTAGGGAAGGCAAGTACTTGGCCTTTTTAGAGTTTTTTAACAAGTTGGATAGAAAGCGGCGAGCCGACTATTCGAGAGTCGGCTCTGCAGAGAGAGGCTGGAAGCCGGCTTGGGCTATGCATATGCTTTGAGTCCTTAGCCATTTTTTCGTTTGTGCGCTCGTTCTTGCTTACTCTCTGCCTACCAACAGTCGCTCTGCGAGCTGCGGCTTTCGACAGGAGACGGCTTAAGCGCCGCACACTACTTGTCCGACTGCAGGAAGCATTTTATAGCGCAAGATGGCGAGTCCCCGGGCCGACTAGTCGAACCCGGTGCCAAGCGGGATAACAAAGAGTAGCATACTCGGAGGCATAATTCTTATCATACAGATAACAAAAAGGGCAGTCCCCGAGCTCGTCTCGGGGGGCCCAAAGTCTCGGTACTTTAATACAAAGGATAGCGTGGTACATACAGCATTAACTATAAAATCTTCGGAGAAGATTTGCGTTCCATGGTCGTTCTGACTCCTTGCCGGAGTCGTCCCTCTTGCGAGCTCGAGGCTTCTGAGCGTCGATTAGGTAGTATGAGCCATTGCCCAGCACTTTGCTGACGATGAAGGGGCCTTCCCAAGGTGCCGACAACTTGTGTTGGCCGGCTGTTCGCTGAATCAGCCGGAGCACAAGGTCGCCCTCTTGGAACGATCTCGGCCTGACCTTCCGGTTGTAGTATCGGCGCAGACTCTGCTGGTAGATGTCGGACCGGCTGAGTGCCAACAGCCGGCCCTCTTCCAGCAGGTCGACGCCGTCTTGACGTGCTTCTTCGGCTTCCTCTTTGGTGTACATGGTGACTCGTGGAGAGTCAAACTCTATGTTCGTCGGGATGACGGCTTCGGCACCGTAGACGAGGAAGAAAGGTGTGAAGCCGGTTGACTTGTTTGGAGTCGTGCGCAGACTCCAGAGGACGGCTGGCAGCTCCTCAAGCCAATAGCCGGCCAAACGCTCGAGTGGTTCGACCAGTCGAGGCTTGATACCGGACAGAATGAGGCCGTTTGCTCGCTCCACCTGGCCGTTTGACTGCGGATGGGCAACGGACGCTAAGTCTAGTCGGATGCCTTGCGTCGCGCAGAAACAGGCCAAGGCGCCTTTGGCAAAATTTGTGACATTGTCGGTGATGATGTTGTGCGGTATGCCGTACCGCACCGTGATGTCGGCGATGAAAGTCACTGCAGTCGGACCATTCAACTTCTTGATGGGCTTTGCTTCTATCCACTTGGTGAACTTGTCCACTGCGACAAGCAGATGAGTTAGGCCGCCTCGGGCCGTCTTGAATGGTTCCACCATGTCCAGGCCCCAAACTGCAAAGGGCCAGGCGATGGGGATTGTCTTCAGCGCGGAAGCCAGCTGAAGCGGCTTGGAGCGGAACTTCTGGCACCCCTTGCATTTTTGGACTAACTCTTTAGCCTCTTCCAGGGCAGTCGGCCAGAAGAAACCGTGCCGAAAGGCTTTGGCGACGAGTGCTCTTGAAGCCACATGGTGGCCGCACTCACCCTGATGGATGTCTCTGAGAATTGCTTGGCCTTGCTCTGGCTCCACGCAGCGTTGGTAGACACCAGTAATGATGCGCCTGACCAGCTCTCTGTTAATTATGGTGTAGGCTGCCGCTCGGTGTTGCACTTGTCGAGCCGAGATTTCATCAGATGGCCGCTCTCTATTCACTAGAAACTTGAGGATGGGCTGCGCCCATGAGGGTGCTGCTATTTCTTTGACCGCCACCACTGCGACTTGGACAAGGGCGGCTAGGCTGGGAGGCGGCGGGCTGGAGTCTGCGGCCGCTTGCTGGATTGACGAAGTCCCCAGGCCGACTGGCGCAGTCCCCGGGCCGGGTTCTGAAGTCCCCGGGCCGGCTTCAACTGTGATTTTCTTGGGGCTGTCTGCTGGGGCTCTTGAGTCGGATCCGACTTCTTCAGGAGGAGCCGTCACGAAGATGGAGTCTGATTCTAGTGAAGGCTTGATAGACGGCTTAAGGAGGCGCTGAAGAGCGACGCCGGATGGTATTGCTTGGCGGGTGGAGCCGACTCGTGCCAAGGCGTCTGCTTGGTCGTTGTCATTCCTTGGCACGTGAAGGAACTCGCACCCCTCGAAGTATCCGCTGAGTTGCTGCACCAGAAAGCGGTAGCTCGCCATGTTTGCATCTTTGGCGTCCCAGTCGCCAGATGACTGCTGGACCACCAAATCGGAGTCGCCATAGCACAGGATCCGGTGAATGCCGAGTTCTTTGGCAAGCCGGAGCCCGTGAATGAGCGCCTTGTATTCGGCGACGTTGTTGGAGGCGGCAAAGTGGATCTGCAGCACGTACTTGAGCTTGTCGCCTTTAGGGGAGGTGAGGATGATGCCGTCTCCCAGGCCGGTGCGCATTTTGGAGCCGTCAAAATGCATCCGCCAATGGGTGGAGTCGGGCGCTGGCGGTAGGTACTGGGTCTCGGCCAAGTCGACGAGGAAATCGCCCAGTGCTTGCGACTTGATGGCGGTGCGGGGCTGGTAGTAGATGGTGTAAGGAGCCAGATATATGGCCCATTTGGCTACTCGGCCAAAAGCGTCTCGGCTCCCAATGATCTCGGCCAGCGGGGCTGTGCAAACCACAGTGATTGGATGCTCTTGAAAGTAAGGCTTCAGCTTCTTGGCGGCAAAATGCACACCGTAGCACATCTTCTGGTAGTGGGGGTAGTTCTGCTTGGAGGTCGACAGTACCTCGCTCAGGTAATACACCGGTCTCTGGATAGGGAGCGCCTTGCCTTCCTCTTTGTGTTCGAGTACAATGACTGTGCTAACTACTCGGCTGGTGGCGGCAATATATAGGAGCATGGGCTCTTTAGGAGTCAGAGCCGCCAGCACAGGAGGAGTAGTCAACATCTTCTTTAGCTGGAGAAATGCTTCATCCGCCTTGTGGTTCCATTCAAAAAAGGTGGTCTTCTTCATCAATTGATACGAAGGGAGAGCTTTCTCGCCCAGCCGACTGATGAATCGGCTGATGGACGCCAAGCAGCCGGTGAACTTCTGCACATCTAACAGTCGGCTGGGTACCTCCATCCTCTCGATGGCTTTGATCTTCACAGGGTTGCACTCTAGCCGCGTTCAGAGACCAGGAAGCCAAGGACTTGCCCGGCTAGTACTCCAAAAACGCACTTCTCAGGGTTGAGCTTCATCTGGAATGAGCGCAGGTTCTCAAAGGTTTCCTTGAGGTCTTCCAGCAGTGTCCCATGCTTCTCCGTCTTCACCACTACATCATCTACGTAGACGTGGGCATTCCTGCCGAGTTGCTTGAGGAGGCACTTCTGCATGCAACGCTGAAAGGTGGCGCCGGCATTCCTCAAGCCAAACGTCATGGTCAGGTAGCAGAAGGCTCCGAACGGCATGATGAAGGTGGTCTTCAGTCTGTCTGCCGGGTTCAGCTTGATCTAGTGATATCCCGAATATGCATCTAAGAAACTCAACAGCTCGCATCCGGCTGTGGAGTCTATCACCTGATCGTTTCTTGGCAAAGCAAAGGGGTCCTTGGGGCAAGCTTTGTTGAGGCTTGTGTAGTCAATGCACATCCGCCACTGCTTGTTTTTCTTTAGTACCAAGACCGGGTTTGCCAACCACTCTGGAAAAAAATACTTCCATAATGAAGCCGGCCGCCAGGAGCCGGGCTATCTCTTCTCCAACAACTCTTCTCTTCTCTTCTGACAGGCAGCGCAAGGGCTTCCTGACGGGCTTCACATCAGGTCGGACATGTAACTTGTGCTCGGCGATTTTCGTCGGTACACCTGGCATGTCTTTAGGGGACCATGCGAAGATGTCTCGATTCTCACGGAGGAAATCGATGAGCTCGCCTTCCTATTTGCTGTCAAGGTTTGTACCCATGACAGTGTACCTCTTTGGGTGCTACGGATCCAAGGGTATCTTCTTGGTCTCTTTGGCGGCTTGAATGAACCCTCAGCTTCCGACTCCTTGGGGTCAGGCGACATCTCTGGCTGCTTTCCGGCCATCGCCACGACCCGATCAAGGAGCCGCTTCTCAGCTGCGATCACCAGGGACTCGGCCAGCCGACTGCTCTCGGCCGCGCAAGCGGACGACTTCCTGTAGTCGCCAGCTACGGTCAGAATTCCCTTGGAACTCGGCATCTTCATCTTGAGGTAGGCGTAGTGAGCAACCGCCATGAACTTGGCCAGTGCAGGTCGGCCAAGCAGTGCATGGTATGGGCTTTCAAGGTCCACTACTTCAAACCAGACTGGCTCTCAGCGGAAATGATCTTTGTCTCCGAAGAGGACGTCTATCAGGATCTTGCCAATTGGTGAGCAGGAAAGGCCGGGTGAGGGAGTCCTGGACTGGGGGGTGTACGGACAGCCGGACTATCATTATCCACCGGACTCCAAGACTACGAAGATACAAGATTGAAGACTCCGTCCCATGTCTGGATGGGACTTTCCTTGGCGTGGAAGGCAAGCTTGGCAATACGGATATGTAGATCTCCTACCATTGTAACCGACTCTGTGTAACCCTAGCCTCCTCCGGTGTCTATATAAACCGGAGGGCTTTAGTCCGTAGGACAACATACATTACAACAATCATACCATAGGCTAGCTTCTAGGGTTTAGCCTCCTTGATCTCGTGGTAGATCCACTCTTGTACTACCCATATCATCAATATTAATCAAGCAGGACGTAGGGTTTTACGTCCATCAAGAGGGCCCGAACCTGGGTAAAAACATCGTGTCCCTCGTCTCTTGTTACCATCCGCCTAGACGCACAGTTCGGGACCCCCTACCCAAGATCCGCCGGTTTTGACACCGACATTGGTGCTTTCACTGAGAGTTCCTCTGTGTCGTCACCGATAGGCTTGATGGCATCTTCAACCAGCAACATTGTCCAGGGCGAGACTTTTCTCCCCGGACAGATCTTCGTATTCGGCGGCTTCGCACTGCGGGCCAATTCACTTGGCCATCTGGAGCAGATCGAAAGCTACGCCCCTGGCCGTCAGGTCAGATTTGGAAGCTTAAACTTCACGGCCGATGTCCGCGGAGACTTGATCTTCGACGGCCTCGAGCCACAGCCAAGCGCGCCGCACTGTGACGATGGGCATGATCTAGCTCTGCCACCGAACAGTGCCTTGGTGGCCGCACACGGGTCCGCTTCGGCCATTAGCCCGGAGCCGATCGCCTAGATCGAGGGCCGGTGGATAGACGCGGCCCTGGGGGCTTCAACATCCATGGCGATGGAGCCGAACACTAATCTTGTCCCCTGCGAAACTCGTGATTCCGAGGTGCCGGACTCCTTGCCGGACTCCGAACCTCCCGCGCCCCTACCAATCGATCCGGATTGGGCGCCGGTTATGGAATTCACCGCCGCGGACATCTTCCAAAACTCGCCTTTTGGCGATATCTTGAATTCACTAAAGCATCTCTCGTTATCAGGAGAGTCCTGGCCGGACTATAGCCAGGATGGTTGGGGTACGGACGACGAAGAAATTCAGAGCCCACCCACCACCCACTTTGTAGCCACTATCGACGATCTAACCGACATGCTAGACTACGACTCCGAAGACATCGACGCTATGGACGACGATGCCGGAGACGATCAGGAACCAGCGCCTACAGGGCACTGGAAGACCACCTCGTCATACGACATATACATGGTGGACACCCCAAAAGATGGGGACGGCGAAGAAACAGCGGAGGCAGACTCTTTAAAGAAGCAGCCCAAACGCTGGCGTCAGCGGCGCCGCTCTAAATCTCGCCACAGCAAGAATGGAGATTCCGGCACAGGAGATAATAATACTCCAGAGAGTGCCGAAGACAATCCCCTCCAGCAAGGCTCAGCGCAGGAGGATGCTGAAGCAAGCCCTCACGAGGGGGCGGCAGACGAAGAGGTTGAGGATCATAACTATATGCCTCCCTCCGAAGATGAAGCAAGCCTCAACGATGATGAATTCGTCGTACCCAAGGATCCCATCGAACAAGAGCGCTTCAAGCGCAGGCTTATCACCACAGCAAACAGCCTAAAGAAAAAGCAGCAACAGCTTCAAGCTGATCAGGACCTACTGGCCGATCGATGGACCGAGGTCCTCGCGGCCGAAGAGTATAAACTCGAATGTCCCTCCAAAAGTTACCCAAGACGCAAGCTGCTCCCCCGATTAGAGGAGGAAGCATACATACCTCCATCACCAGCGCACGATATGGCTGACCGACCACCCCGTGGTCGTGACAGAGAGGCATCCAGGCCCCCAGCCAATACCATACCCCGGCATCGCTCCAAAAGTACGAAGCCAAGAGGGAACGCGCCGGACTTGCGAGACATATTGGAGGACAAAGCAAGGCAATCTAGATCCATCTATGGATCACGTGGGCGCCCTACGACCCATGACGAATACTGTCGCGCCGGATACAATAACCCTGGCCGGGCCGAACACAGCAGACAGCGCTCTCTCGAGCTGCGTCGCGATATTGCTCAATACAGAGGCGCCGCACACCCGCTATGCTTCACTGACGAAGTAATGGATCATCAGATCCCCGAAGGGTTTAAACCCGTAAACATCGAATCTTACGATGGCACAACAGACCCCGCGGTTTGGATCGAAGACTATCTTCTCCACATCCATATGGCCCGCGGCGACGATCTCCACGCCATCAAGTACCTCCCACTCAAGCTTAAAGGACCAGCTCGGCATTGGCTTAACAGCTTGCCCGCAGAGTCAATTGGGTGTTGGGAGGACCTGGAGGCCGCATTCCTTGATAACTTCCAAGGCACATACGTGCGACCACCAGACGCCGATGACCTAAGCCACATCATTCAGCAGCCAGACGAATCGGCCAGACAATTCTGGACACGGTTCTTGACGAAGAAAAATCAAATCGTCGATTGTCCGGATGCAGAGGCCCTCGCAGCCTTCAAACATAACATCCGGGACGAATGGCTAGCCCGGCACCTGGGGCAGGAAAAGCCGAAATCCATGGCAGCCCTCACATTGTTAATGACCCGCTTTTGCGCGGGAGAGGACAGCTGGCTAGCCCGCAGCAACAATCTCCGTAAAAATTCTGGCAGTCCGGATACTAAGGACAACAACAGCAGGTCACGTCGAAACAAAAACAAGCGCCGCATTAACAGCGACGATAAGGAGGATACGGCAGTCAACGCTGGATTCCGAGGCTCTAAACCCGGTCAGCGGAAGAAGCCATTCAAAAGAACCACTCCGGGTCCGTCCAATCTAGACCGAATACTCGACCGCCTATGCCAGATACATGGCACCTCTGAAAAGCCAGCTAATCACACTAATAGAGACTGCTGGGTGTTCAAGCAGGCCGGCAAGTTAATTGCCGAAAACAATGACAAGGGGCTAAACAGCGACGACGAGGAAGAGACCCGACCGCCTAACAACAGAGGACAGAAGGGTTTTCCCCCACAAGTACGGACGGTGAATATGATATACGCAACCCACATACCCAAGAGGGAGAGGAAACGCGCACTAAGGGACGTCTATGCGATGGAGCCGAACCCATGGTCCTCTTGTCCGATCACTTTCGATCGAAGAGGCCATCCGATCAGCATACGCATGGAGGATTCGCCGCATTGGTTTTAGACCCAATCGTCGATGGGTTCCACCTCACGAGAGTCCTGATGGACGGCGGCAGCAGCCTGAACCTGCTTTATCAAGATATGGTGCGCAAAATGGGCATAGACCCATCAAGGATTAAACCTACAAAGACAACCTTTAAAGGTGTCATACCAGGGGTGGAAGCCAACTGTACAGGCTCAGTCACACTGGAAGTGGTCTTCAGATCCCCGGATAATTTCCGGAGCGAAGAGTTAATCTTCGACATAGTCCCGTTTCGCAGTGGCTATCATGCTCTGCTCGGACGAACCATGCTTGCAAAATTCAACGCGGTGCCGCACTATGCATACCTAAAGCTCAAGATGCCAGGCCCTCGCGAAGTCATCACGGTCAATGGGAATACGGAACGCTCCCTCCGAACGGAGGAACATACAGCGGCTCTCGCGGCAGAAGTACAGAGCAGCCTTCTAAGGCAATTCTCGAGTCCGGCCGTTAAAAGGCCGGATACAGCAAAGCGCACCCGGAGCAATGCCAACCAAGACCACCTGGCACGATCAGAGCACGCGTAGCAATGCGGCCCCAACCCTCGCCCGCGCACGATCGCAAGAATAACACTCCGCGTACATCATTACGCTTTGGAGATACCATGGGCACAGGGGAGGGGGCACGATCGCAACGGACCCAGAGTTCGGTTCGACCACACCAGGGGCTCGCAAGTATGCCCCCCTCTTTTTTTATTATTATTATTTTTTTTCTTCTTTTATATACACAGGACTCTGTTAACCAGAAGCCCTGTCCGGCGGCGAACCTGCCGAACTCATGATGCAACAGTCAGGGACTAAAGAAGGCCGCGACGAACACTCAGGTGGTCTCAATTACGAGCATTGAATTCGATTATATACACCAAGTCCGCAGCTCATCCCTGGAGGGGGACACGTTTACGTAGTCCAAATCCCTTGCTTACCGCACTATTTGTATCAGTCCGCTCCACTAGCAGACTTTCTTCATAAATAATGCAGCACCTTTTTGATCGCAATTGCATTACCTTTTATATATATGCTCATTATATGACATCTTGCACCCGTATATTTTGGTACGGCCTAATACACCGGGGGCTTATGTTCCCCACTCTATGGTGTGATAAGTCCGAACACTTTCACAAGTGCGGCATCCCGAACTTATAGCATTATATGAATCGGCTCCGAATCATGTCTTGGGTCAATAGTTGGGTTTGCCCGGCTCCCACGTTTTGGTGCCTTACGTTCCCTTCCGTCGGCTAAGGTGGCACTGGGAGAACCACTGCGATTGCGCCCCGGTTGAGCCGGGCGAGCGCCTCAGTGGAGAAAGCTAAAACTGACTGGCATGATAAGGCGAGAGACTGGTCGCTGTTCGAGAGGTTTTTTTGGGTCCTTAAAGACTCACGCCGCTTCGAGCGAAGTTCCGGACACTGTCCGACGAAGGCGTGGATAGCGCCCCGGATTTGGTCTTCCGAATACCAGGGGCTTCGCCGAAATTTAAAATTATAGAATTCTATGGCTAAGTGAGAGTGTTCAAGCATTATAAGTCCGGTTGCCTTGTTCGTTGTGTTGAGCGCCTCCCTAGATGGACCCAACAATGGGAACAAGAGTGCTCAAGTTTATCCCGAACACCCCAGCACTTGTGGCTTGGGGGCTAAAGCCAACGACTTGCCATCTCTTAGATTTTATAAACGGCCGCACAGAAGGTAATATTTTAAATTAAAAAGCGTTGCTCAAAGCGCACATGTACAAAGTTTCAGTGCATAGGATAATACATTGCAAATTCACTCAAAGATTACATTTCCGGAGCACTCATCCGCAATAGCGCGGGCTCCCTTCAGGACAGTTTTATAATACATTTCGGGCGTGCGATATTCCTTGCCCGGTGGTGGTGGGTCCGTGAGAAGCATCTCCGCATCCAACCTGCCCCACTGCACCTTTGTGCGGGCGAGGGCCCGGCGAGCGCCTTCAATACAGGCGGAGCTCTTGATAACATCCACCCAGGGGTACGCATCCACTAGCCGCTGCACGAGGCCAAAGTAGCTCCCAGGCATGGCCTGTCCAGGCCACAGCCGGACTATAAGGCCCTTCATGGCCTCTTCAGCTACCTTGTGGAGTTCGACCAGCTGCTTCAGCTGGTCGCTTGGGAGCACCGGGTGTCCAGCCTCAGCATACTGAGACCAGAAGACTTTTTCCGTCGAGCTCCCCTCCTCG
Source organism: Triticum aestivum (assembly GCF_018294505.1). Lineage (NCBI taxonomy): Eukaryota > Viridiplantae > Streptophyta > Magnoliopsida > Poales > Poaceae > Triticum > Triticum aestivum. The sequence continues at coordinate 469,254,000 of NC_057813.1, forward strand.
CCACGATAGAATGCGGCGGCATCAGACGCACTACGCGGCAAATCTGCAAACGCCCCTAGAGAGCTCCAAATGCGGGTAAGTGTCAGGTATGTTACATTAACATGCTTGCTTTGCATGAAAAATGCCTTACCCACCGCTATTTTCTTTACATATTCCACCTCCTAAAGGGCCTTATGGGCTTCGGCCTTGGCGGACTTGGCACTTTCAAGAGCCGAGGCAAGCTCGGACTCTCGAGTCTTGGAGTCACGCTCCAACCTCTCATATTTCTCCATGAGAGCCTGGAGCTCTTGCCGCACTTCCGCCACCCGCGCCTCCTGCTTTTCCCTCTCTACCCGTTCCGCGGCCGCACTGCGTTCGGCTGCGGACGCAGCCTCCTTCAGGGCTGCCACCTCATTAGTGGCCCCTGCAATACACATATTATCCTTGTTAATTATATTGCAACCAAAATCCTTTTCTGTAAGGTAACTATTCAAAGTGGTGTTACTCACCTTCTTTGTCCTCGAGCTGCTTCTTGGCATGGCCGAGCTCTTGCTCGGACCGCTCGAGATCCTTTTTTATCACATCGACCTCTGCCGTTAGTGCGGCAGAGGTCAGCAGCGCAGCCTGCAAACCCATATTGACATATGTTAAGCAACCCTGCGCATATCTTGTTAGATCCTCAGTCCGGTTTTTCTTTCCGAACACCGAACTAAGCATCAGGGGCTACTGTCTATGCGGTATTACATTACATAATTTTACCTTCTTACCTCAAAGCCTGTTAAAAGGCTGTTGCAGGCTTCGGTCAGCCCGCTTTTGGCGAGCTGAACCTTTTGAATCACCGCACTCATGATAGTGCGGTGTTCCTCCTCAATGGAAGCGCCTTTAAGCGCCTCCAGCAAGTTATCCGGCGCCTCCGGTTGGACGGAGGCCGCCGGTGTCACGGTCTTGCCCTTCTTTCGAAGGGGCCGCTTGCCGGACTCTGGAACCACTGCGGGTTCCGATGTAGAGTCCGGCACAAAGTCCGGGAGGCTGCCTGACGGCGCCTCCGGAGCCTCCTCCTGATGAGTCCCTCTCTGGGATCCCACCTCGGCGTCCTCGTCGGCGCGTGGGGTAGAGGCAGTCGGAAGTGAATTCACATCCGACGAGGCCAACGACCCGCTCGATGAGTCGGGGAGATCGTCGTCGGACTAGGGACGGAATGCGGCGTTAGAAGGACACTACGTGACATAAAAGATATTGCGTATAAAGGATCCGGACACTTATGATCTCGCCGGACGCCTGGCCCTTGGAGGCCACTCATCCTCGCCAACGCTGGTGTTGGCGAAACTGTCCGGGGGGATAACTCTCCCCCTCTTGGACCCTTCGGCCTCCCCTATTGGGGAAGCCTTCCTCTTCTTCTCTCCCCCCTCCGGGAGAGAGTACTCCTCCTCGTCGTCATCTTCAGTGGAGGAGTTTGCATCGTCGTCAGACGCCTGATTGCGGGAACTCTTTCGAGTCCCCGCGGCCACCTTCTTGGCCTTCTTCTCCGGCACCACGTGCGGTGCCGGAACCAGCAGCCCTGCTAAGAGGGCGTCCACTGGATCTTCTGGCATAGGAGCCGGGCTGATAAGCTGCCTGGCTTTCTCCATCCATTCCTGTCAAAGGAAAGGAAGGGATTAAACCCTCTTATAATCAATTCAATTACTATAAAGTGTCCCGTAATGGGGTTGAATCACTTACCTCGTCAGTTGGATACTGCGAGCTGAATCCGCGATCTTCCGTCGCGGATGCGGGGGCTTCGGCGCCCTTAAACAGCACCCTCCAGGCGCCTTCGTATGTCGTATCGAAGAGCCCGTTCAGCACCTGGTGCTGCTCCGGATTGAACTCCCACAGATTGAATGCCCGTTCTTGGCATGGGAGAATCCCGCGGATGAGCATGACTTGGACCACGTCGACGAGCCTGAGATTATTGCTCACCAGCTTCTGGATGTAGGTTCGGAGTCCAGTCACCTCCTTCGGATCGCCCCACAGCAAGCCCTTCTCCTTCCAGGAGGTGAGCTGCGTGGGGACGCCAGATCTAAACTCGGGGGCCGCCGCCCATGTGAGCTTGCGCGGCTCGGTGATTTAGAACCACCCCGATTGCCATCCCTTGACGGAGTCCACAAAGGCCCCTTCGAGCCAAAGGACGTTGGGTAATTTACCCAACATGGCGCCTCCGCATTCCGCTTGCGTGCCCTTCACAACCTTCGGCTTGACGTTGAAGGTCTTGAGCCACAGGCCGAAGTGGGGCCGGATGCAGAGGAAGGCCTCACACACGACGATGAACGCCGAGATGTTGAGGATGAAGTTCGGCGCCAGATCGTGGAAATCCAGACCATAATAGAACATGAGCCCCCGGACGAATGGATGGAGCGGAAAGCCCAGTCCGCGGAGGAAGTGGGGAAGGAAGACGACCCTCTCGTGAGGCCCAGGGGTAGGGACGAGCTGCCCCTCGTCGGGCAGTTGATGCGCGATATCACCGGAGAGGTATCCGGCGTTGCGCAGCTTAGTGATGTGCTCCTCCTTTGTAACGCCCTCGATGCGGCTATAGCTCCCACGTGTCGAGGCACGACTTAGAGGCATAACCGCATTGAAAGCAATGTCGCAAGTCAGGCAATCATTACAACATCCCATGTAATATATAATAAAAGGGGGAGATAACATAGCTGGCTTACACTCGCCACGTCACATCAGAGTACATAAATAACATCCATCAAACAAACACTCATGGCCCGACTACGGCGCCAAAATAGAAAAGACCCCCAACATGCGACAAGGTCCTGAATCGATAACCCCAACTAGGCACCACTACTGATCATCCGGAAAAGATACGTAGTATCGCTGAGAGTCCTCGTCGAACTCCCACTGAAGCTCGTAATCGTCAACTGGAGCAGAAACACCTGGACCTGCATCTGGAGTTGTAGTATCTGTGAGCCACAGGGACTCAGCAATCTCACGCCCACGCGATCAAAACTATTTAAGCTCATAGGAATGGATAAGGCAAATATAGGTGGAGCTGCAGCAGGCGACTAGCATATGTGGTGGCTAACTAGTACGCAACAGAGAGCGAGAAGAGAAGGCGAAGCACAAGCGAGAAGCTAAAAGAACATCCTGCGCAAGCATAACTCCAACACCGTGTCCACTTCCCGGACTCCGCCGAGAAGGGGCCATCACGGTAACACACACGGTTGATTCATTTTAATTAAGTTTAGTTCAAGTCATCTACAACCGGACATTAACAAATTCCCATCCGCCCATAACCGCGGGCATGGCTTTCGAAAGATCAATCCCTGCAGGGGAGTCCCAACTTAGCCCATGACAAGCTCTCACGGTCAACGAAGGAATAGACCTCCACCCAAGACACACCGATCAGACTCGGTATCTCGGTACAACAAGATGATTCGACAGGTTAAAACAAGTCCAGCAACACCGCCCGAATGTGCCGACAAATTCCGATAGGAGCTGCACATATCTCTTTCTCAGGGCACACTCAGATGAGACTAGCTACGAGTAAAACCAACCCTCAAGTTTCCCCGAGGTGGCCCCGCAGGCAGCTCAGTTCGGACCAACACTCAGAGGGAGCACTGGCCCAAGGGGGCTAAAATACGATGACCCTCGGGCTCCGGAAACCCAAGGGAAAAAGAGGCTAGGCGGCAAATGGTAAAACCAATGTTGGGCATTGCTGAAAAAGCTTTAATCAAGACGAACTATCAAGGGGTTCCCATTATAGCCCAACCATGTAAGGGACGCAACAATCCGGGAACATAACACCGATATGACGGAAACTAGGGCGGCAAGAGTGGAACAAAACACTCGGCGAGAGGCCGAGCCTTCCACCCTTTACCAAGTATATAGATGCATTAAGATAACATAGCAATATAATGATATCCCGACAAGTAAATAAATGTTCCAACAAGGAACGGCTCCAATCTTCACCTGCAACTAACAACGCTATAAGAAGGGCTGAGCAAGGCGGTAACATAGCCAATCAATGGTTTGCTAGGACGAAGGTGGGTTAGAGGTTCAACATGGCAATTGGGAGGCTGACAAGCAAAAGGTAGGCATCGAAGCATTGGCAAAGCAAAAGAGCGAGCAAACTAGCATAGCAAAGATAGTAGTGATATCGAGGGCATGATCATCTTGCCTGCACAGTTGTCAGAGTTGACTGGATCCTCACAAGCAAACTCAACGGGCTCCTCGGTAGCGAACTCGTCTCCCGGCTCTACCCAACAAGACAAACAAGCAACAAGGATACAATCAACCACGGGCAAGACCAAGCAAGATGATGAAATGACGATATGCTATGCGGGATGCGATGCGGGATGCAAAATGCAAGATATGACAGGAAATGCATGAACCTGGCATCAACTTGGGAAACCAAGTGTGCCACTGGATAGAGGGGATGAAATCGCTTGAAAACGATATAAAGATCATAGGAATCGGAGCTACGGTTTAGAAATGGCAAGCGTTTTAAGATATGACACTGGTCTGCGATTTACAGCAAGTAGGCATCTAAATGCAACGAAATGAACATGCTACAGCCACCAAACATGAAAACAAAATACATGGCAGTGATGTACACAAGATGGTTGACAAAACGCTAGCACTGAGCCATAGGCAAATTCATCCATTAAGAGGTTCAAACAAGCATGGCTAAAACGCAAAAGCAAAACAGATTTCAGACTTAGTGAAATTAACACTAGTCTGAAATTTCAGATCACGATGCTCTCTTCGGAGCAGCAAAACAACATGATAGAACACCTGAACATGACAAGTAAGAACATGGCATGGAGCTACTCAACAAGCTTAATAAAACACCCAAAGTGACCTGGGGCCAAAAGGGTTCACAAAATACTCTACCGAGCTCACGAACATCGCTCGAACACAATCAGTTTTCAGACTTAGTGAAAACTGAGACATGCTGAAATTTAACTCACGAAGGCATGTAAACGAGCTCGATGCACTCACTACGGTGCAAGTCATGGCAAGGAAAGCATATAACCAGCAAGAAGGCACAAAGTGCTAGCTACACATGGCAAGAACGAGGGCATAGCATGCATGGAACACTAACGGTAGCATCGGCAAAATCGCAAACAAGTTAACGATCTGCCCAGATTAACAACGAAGCAAAAGTTGAGCTCGATTGAGTCAACCTAGAGCACTCCACATATGCCAACAAAGACATGGATGGATATAGCATAACTTAAACAACAAAACTCCCTTACTGATCATCCTCAAAAGAGGCACGGATCACTAGGAAACAAGCTGGACATATAGCATCATGAACTAAAATATCCCAGACTTAGTGAAAATCACTAAGTCCCTGAAATCTGCAATCTCAGGTACCCTACTTCGCAAGCTTGCACAAGACAACACACACATCCTAAAAATGCATGGGTGGCACCTCTGGAAAGAAGACAAAATGCTTCACAATACATCCCAAAGGGGCACAGGCATATCATGCACGGATTAAACATAGCAAAAATGACAAAAGTGCATGATGAACTAACGGATCTGCAATATAACTCACGAAGCCTCCTTCTAACAGTATTTTGGGTATCAAGATGACCTGAAATGCAAATGATGCAATGGAATGAAATGATGTACATGTCGAGGCGAAGATTTTGATATATCATATGCCCAAAACGGATCTACGGTTGCGGAGATACAAGCAGTCAAAGATAGCACGAAAATTAGGGTTTCGGGGGAGAGAGGTCAACCGAAATATCCCAGATCCAGATCTGGATCGGGCACGAACTCCGAGGCGGCGGCGGTACTGTTCACCGGCGACGACGGGGAAGGAGG
>NC_057813.1:469259833-469260035 GCF_018294505.1 Triticum aestivum
TAGCACGAAAATTAGGGTTTCGGGGGAGAGAGGTCAACCGAAAAATCCCAGATCCAGATCTGGATCGGGCACGGACTCCGAGGCGGCGGCGGTACTGTTCACCGGCGACGACGGGGAAGGAGGCAGCGGCCGGCGACGAGGGGACCGGAGGGCGGCGGCGAGGTTGCCGGGGCGGCGCCGGCGTGGAGGCGGGCGGCGCGCC